>NC_045139.1:9573203-9873203 GCF_008831285.2 Nymphaea colorata
TTTCAAAGATTGGGTTTTTTGGATTGTCAAGACTCCTGTTTGTTTTAGGGTAACCCAATTCTACTGATTGCAATAGTTTCATAGCTTCATCAAACTTGCTCGTCAGCTCTGTATGTGCAATTATTAGTTCACACAAAAAGAAAGACCCTACAACTTTAGGGAAATTACAAGTCTTGATCAACATGATTGATCAAAGAAGCTTAAAGAATGATCCAGAGATTGACAAAATATACTGCTAGCTCATAAAGCACTCAATCAGGAACATGTGTTGCCTATGACAGACTCTCTATGGAAAAACAAAAGGACTCAAAGTTTTTCAATTCACAAAAGCAAACAAAGGAGTTGGACCACTCACACCTATCAAACCGCAACTACGTCCAATGTACAAAAAGGAATCCGATTCCCCTCCAGATGATATGTCTATATAGGACAGATAAGCAAGACAAAGCTTGCATGTCAATAATGTAAAGATGTAGATTCTGGAGGCATGCGTGTCTGCTATCAGAGGCCTTATCCCTTCACTCACTACCGCACTACGTGGAAAAGTTGAGGATAAAACCAGATAGTAGCCACGTATCGCCACCTTTTTGAAAAAAAACAGCTAGCTGGCATCCGTTACCAGCTGATTGTTTGTCTCTTTGCAATAATGTAAAGTGGACAACAACTGTCTACTAAAGTAGGCCACCGGTCATTCTCGAAGAACGTGCCACGTCTATAAAAACATGCTTCCTCCCAAAACTAAGGGCATCAACAAAAAACAAAAACAAAGAGAAAGAAACGGAGAGGTTCAGAAATGTCCGAGTGAAAAACATGGCCTTTGGCTAAGAGAGACCTCTCCTCTAGAGGATGTAAAATTTCTTCATTCAAAGAAAGGAAGTCTCCAACTTTGTATGTATTTGTTTTTGTTGAAGTATGTTAGACGGGTCTCGGGACCGGGTCCGAATCCATACCCGATCCATCTTGTAGCCCTTGTTGGGCATTACTTAAGTTGTGTAACCCTAATCCTTATGGTCAATGAAATCTTAAGAGAGAGAGAGTCTGGCGGCTAGTGGGCAACCAGCTCCTCATCATCCGTGGTTTTTTTCCTCTTGTTGAGGGTTTTTCCACGTTACATCGTGTTCTTCGTATTCTCTTTCTCTGTGCACGTGTTTCTACATGGTATCAGAGCCCACAAGATTGGGACTTTTTTGGTGATCGTGGAGTTTTCTTCACCCGCCGCCGCTGCTGTCACCGTCGTTGTTTTCGCCGCTGCCGCCGTCACCGCTGCCGTCACCACCGCCGCCGCCGTGTCCGATGCCGTCACCTTTCTGCTGCATCGTCCGACGACGCTGCTGACACCGTCGCCGGTGTCACCGCCCTTGCTGCCGTGCCGTCGCCCTTGCTGTCGCGCCGTCGACCTGCTCCCTGATGTCGCGCCCTGCTCCCTGTCGTCGTTCTTTGCGCCATCGCCTTCTGGGTCGGCCCTACTCCAGTGGTGCCCTCCATTGCTGCCGCCGTTCGCTGTCGCCCCCCTTCCTCCCTGCCTTCGCCCTCTGCGCCGTCGATATCGGCGCCCGACCTGCTCCGCCTGACCAGCAATGTCTTCCGCCGCCCGACCTGCTTCCTGGTGTTGCCTTTCCGTCTAGCGCTGCCTCTACTCCCTGCATCATTGCTCTCCTTCGGGATCTGCTACAGAGTTCCAGCACCTCTGCTCACGCCAGTTGCTGCGTGCTCCTTATTGCCACAGCTGCCCTTTGTCACTGCAGTTGAAATTTGGGTGTTCGATCGACGTGATGGTGGATTCCCCTATGGGAGAGTTGATCATCGACAGTGGCGCTACTCACCACATGACTGGCAATCCTATAGTCTTTCATGGGTATAAGCTTTCGTCAGGAAAGGAACGTGTTTCTCTTGCTGATGGTTCCTCTATCTCTGTGGCTGAGAAAGGGAGTCTCCCACTTTTGAACAAGTTCTTTGTCCACAATGCTCTACATGTTCCCCATCTTCCCTTGAACCTCTTGTCGGTTAGCAAGATTACGAAAGAGTTGAATTGCGAACTAATTTTTTCTGCTGATTGCTGTGTTATGCAGGACTTGGTGACAGGGAAGAGGATTGAGATTTGTCTGACTTCTGACGGGCTATATCTCTTGCCTATGCGTACTGCTCAGGCTCTCATGACGGCAGTCAGTCAAGCAACGAAGAACATAGAGGAGTCCCTTCAATTGCTTCTACGGTGGCATGAGCGCCTTGGACATCTGCCTTTTGGAATTCTTAGACAGTTGTTTCCTGATTTATGTTCCAGGTTAGATATGACTATGGTGTCCTGTGATGTCTGTCACCTAGCCAAACATGTTAGGGCTTCATATCCTTTGTCTAGCCATCGGTCTAATGAGGTATTTGCCATGATTCATTCTGATGTGTGGGGGCCGTCAGGGATTCCTTCTTATCATGGTTTTCAGTATTTTATCACCTTTATAGATGATTGTTCTCGTAACACTATTGTCTACTTGTTGAAAGACCGTAGTGAAGTTCCTACTGCCATAGAGACTTTCATTGCTTATGTGGAAACTCAATATGGATCATCTGTTAAGACCTTTCGATCTGACAATGCTCGTGAGTATTTGTGTCAGTCTGTTGATAACTTCTTTCGGAAAAAGAGAATTGTTCATGAGACTTCCTGTAGTTATACTCCTCCTCAAAATGGAGTTGCTGAACGAAAGAATCATCAGTTATTGAATATGACTCTTCTTTTTCAACGTCATGTTCCAAAAAGGTATTGGGGGGATGCTGTGTTGACCAGTGCGTATCTTATAAACCGTTTGCCTAGTCGTGTGTTGAATGGGCAGACGCCTCACTCTGTTACCGGGGAGTCGTGAACCTTTCTCTCTTCCACCAAGAGTCTTTGGTTTTGTTTGCTTTATTCATAATCATAGTCCTCACATTAAAAAGCTTGATCCAAGGTCTACTAAGGGCGATTTTCTAAGTTATTCTCCCACTCAAAAAGGGTATAAGTGTCGGGACCCTTCCACTGGTCGTGCCTATGTTACCAAAGATGTCACTTTCCTTGAATATGCTTCCTATTTTGGTGAGAATCCTCTTCAGGAGGAGATGACAGGTGGTGAGAATTCTGCTCCCAATCCAGTTAGTCCTTCCCTGGATGACCCAAGTCGTGCTCAAAAGCATCCTGTTGAAGAAGAGATTCAGACTGTTATTGCAAGTGAAGAGCTTCCCATCGCCCTGTGAAAGGGTGTCAGGTCATGTACTCAACATCCTATTGGTAATTTTGTTTCATATTCTAGACTGAGCAAGGACTACAAATGTTTTGTATCTTCTCTTTCTTTGGCTATGATTTCCAGGAATGTTGTTGATGCTCAAAGTGATCCCAAGTGGACTTATGCAATGCAAGAAGAGATAGAAGCCCTGAGAAGAAACATGACATGGGAAGTTACAAAGATTCCTGAGGCGGCTCACTTGGTTGGATCTAAGTGGGTCTACACCATCAAGTACAAACCAGGTGGAAGTGTTGAAAGATACAAAGCTCGTCTTGTGGCCAAGGGGTTTAATCAGAAATATGAGATTGATTATTTGGAGACCTTTGCTCCTATTGCGAAGATGAAGACTGTCAGAGTCATTATCTCCTTAGCTGTGATGAAGGAGTGGAAGATGTACCAACTTGATGTCAAGAACGCAATTCTCAATGGAGACCTTGAAGAGGAAGTATATATGTGTATGCCTCCAGGATATGAAGAACCTGGAAAATGTTGCAAGTTAAGGAAAGCTTTATATGGGCTCAAGCAATCTCCTCGAGCATGGTTTGAATGACTTAGACTTGTTATGAGACAATGTAGATACCATCAAGGGAATGGAGATCATACACTCTTTGTGAAGAGAAATGAACAAAAGGTTACAATTTTGTTGGTATATGTTGATGATATGATTGTCACAGGTGATGATGAAGATGAAATAATTAAGTTAAAGAAACTGTTGGCGATCGAGTTTGATCTCAAGCACCTTGGTAAGTTGAAATATTTTCTTGGCATTGAAATTGCTAGGTCTGGGACTAGCCTCATGCTAAATCAACGGAAGTACACCCTAGATTTGTTAAAGGAGACCAGGAAATTAGGGCGTAGACCAGCTTCTACTCCTCTAGATGCTGACCATAAGCTAAGTCTTAGAGATGGGGAGCCTCTCTGTGAAGAGGCCAAAAGAAGATGTCAATGTCTTGTAGGGAAGTTGATTTATCTTACTCTCACTAGACCTGATATTACCTTTGCTGTGAATGTGATGAGTCAGTTCATGCATGCTCCCACGGATGCCCACTTGAAGGTTGTTGACAGGATCTTGTGCTACTTGAAGAGAAATCCCGACAAAGGTCTTTTGTATGTCAAGCAAGACACTCTTGGGATTGAAGGTTATTCAGATGCAGACTGGGCAAGCTGTATTGACACTAGGAGGTCCACCTCTGGCTATTGTATCTATTTGGGAGGGAATCTCATAGTGTGGAGAAGTAAAAGGCAAGATGTGTGTTTTCGTTCCAGTGCTGAAGCAGAATACAAAGCAGTGGCTATGGGAGTTTCAGAGCTTTTGTGGCTAAAAGTATTGTTGACGGATATTGGTATAAAGGTTGAAGAACCAATGAAGATGTATTGCGATAACAAGTCTGCAATTAACTTGGCCAACAACCTTGTGCTTCATGACAGAACAAAGCATGTTGAGATTGACCGACATTTCATTCGAGAGAGAATTGATGCTAATGAACTTGTACTTCCTTACATGAGATTTGAAGACCAAACAGCTGATGTTCTGACGAAAGCTCTATCTTCAACTTCATTCGAGAGAAATGTATCCAAGTTGGGCATGTTTGATATGTATGCCCAACTTGAGGGAGAGTGTTGAAGTATGTTAGACGGGTCTCGGGACCGGGTCCGAATCCATACCTGATCCATCTTGTAGCTCTTGTTGGGCATTACTTAAGTCGTGTAACCCTAATCCTTATGGTCAATGAAATCTTAAGACAGAGAGAGTCTGGCGGCTAGTGGGCAACCAGCTCCTCCTCATCCGTGGTTTTTTTCCTCTTGTTGAGGGTTTTTCCATGTTACATCGTATTCCTCGTATTCTCTTTCTTTGTGCACGTGTTTCTACAATTTTTATAGTTTCTATTTGTTTTTGCTTTGTTGTTTTATTATCGAATTTGTAGTCTATGCTTGATTCTTAATCTGTTCTATTCCGAAGTGCCACTATGGGAAAGTACCGCTTAGGCTTGAGTGCTGCGTCAAGGAAAATTGAAGAATGCTTTTGAAGATACTGATGTTTTCTTTTGTTCGAGCGTGTGCCAGTGACAACTTTGTCTTTTTTTTTTTTAAACTTGACTTGGGGCGTTTGTTACGCTGGAAATCTATTATTCATCAAAAAAAATATTTTAAATTTTTAAAACTTTTCCTGGGTAACGGAAAAAAATTTCGACCATTGAGGTCGATTCCGGAAATATTTTTCGGTAAAAATATTTTCAGATGGAGAGGCGGAAATATACGTCCGGAAATTTTTTAAGGCCCGTTAGGGCACGCTCTTCTTCACCTCGCCTCACGCAGCCCTCTTCACCGTGAGGGCTTCATCGTTTTGAAAGCTTCCTTTGACCCTGTTCATCCGCATCTGTCGGTGGCGGAACCGCATCACAGCAGCAGCGTTGTCTTTCTCAACTGCAGCAGCGTTACCTCTAGGTACTGGTCTCTCTCTCTCTCTCTCTCTCTCTATATATATATATATATATATATATATATATATATATATATATATAAACAATGAGGTAAGACGCAGGGAGGGGGTAAAGGAAAAGGGGGGAAGAAGATTACCAGAGAAGCTTATGATTTGGGATAGAGAAGCGGAATGATGGCCGAATCCTTTCCGTTCCATGCGTTTGAATGTGACGGTAGTTTGGTGAAACGAAAATGCCCACAGGGCAGGCGAGGGCATTTTTGTGCGTTGGCGTGTGGTGGAACGAAAATGCGCACAGTGAGCAGGGCGAGGGGAACTTTCGAGTGGCGGAATGAGGCCATCTTCTGATTGCTTTTGAATTTGATTGGTTACTGTTTTTCTGTTTTGAATGATTGGCTTACAGACATCGGATATTATGCATCATTTTGCATGAAGGCGCTAACAGAAGCGATGGTTTTTATTTTATTTTTTCTCTCTTTGAATGCTTCGATATCCAATACTTGGTTCGCAACTTAAAACCTGGAATTTGCATTTTTCTGGCTAAACCGAATGCAAGTAAGCTTCTGCTAGCAGGCTTGAAATCCAATTTCGTACTTTGTTTTTTAAAGTTCAGCCATCATTAACTTGCCCAAATTGCACTTTTTGGTAAAAAAAAACCATTCTTTAACCCGTTGCTGTGTCTCTGTTCTTACAGACCCTAGATTGGTGGTTAGGGTTGCAAAAAGATCCATCTTAACCAGGTCCATGTAGATGTGGACGAATCTGTTCTTACAGCTTATGATATTGCTGTTATGAGCTAGTCAAAATTCCTCTTATGCAGTGTAATTTTGTACTTTGCATGTTTGATGCTTAAGCTTGTGATTGTGGAAGTTCTTTTTCCTTTCAAACTATGCATGAATTATGCCACTGGGTTTATTCAGCTCCAGATGTCGGATATTGTGGAGTCACTCTGCTTTGTTTGTCATGGGTATAGTGAATAATTTACTGCATACAATGCAAAAGAAATTTCTTCCTAATGTGTGTTTTTTTGGGTGGTTGGAGGGTGTTGAGGGTCTGCTGATGGCAAGTAATCTTTGTGGCCTGATTTTTATTTTATGAACATCCCAAGCATTTTTCTGAGGACAAATTAGAACTGGCACTTATCTCCTAAAAGATATATGGTTGGAAGATTTTTAAGATATTTTATTGTCCGTCAGGTGAATCTTGTGTACATTGGCTTCATTCTTTTCAATTCCTCATTTGATTTTATGTTGTCGATAGCTATTGAGTTTGGGGTTGAGTTGATGCACTGGTCTTTGGGCTATTTTTTGTTGGTTTTTTGGCTGTGGCCTCTGTCTCTCTTTCTCTCGCTCTCATCTTCTTCTCTCTCTCTCTCTCTCTCTCTCTCTTTTATAAGCCCTTTAATGGGTCTCTTGTGCCACATTTTGATGGTTTTAGAGTAACCCATCCCATGCTTTGGGTGAAAGGGCTGATATCCAATGGCAGGTATTTGTTGAGTCACTCTGCCTTCTTTGCCAAAGGTATAGTGAATAACGTACTGCGACATTCAACTGAAATTATTTTTCTATCATGAACTACCTCTCTTATCTTTTTCTTAATTTTATTTGTGTTTTATACTTTTATTCCTTCTTTTCGTTTCACAATTATTTTAAGGTTCGATGATGGCATGTAATCTTTGAGACCTGATTTATCATTGATGAAAATTATAAGCAGTCTCACTGAGGACCTACTAGATCAAGTAATCTTCGCTTTTAGATATGTGGTTTTTGTCTTTTTTTTTTTTCTAAAGTTCCTTTACACCCTTTGTCAGTTTCTTCTCTCTATCACTCTATCTTTATGCCTGTGTGGCCTCTGTGTTTATGTTGTTTGTGAATCTTGAGACCATGACTCATGGGATTGGATGATGAAATGCACTGGGCTCTGAGCAGTTTTTGTTGATGGAAATGCATTTGCCTAGAAAGCATTGTCTGACTTACATGAGCTATATCGTTTCTCTTTGTTAGACGAGATTGCTGACCTTCTTTCTATGTGATGGAGATTGGTTTAACTGCGAATATGTTCTATGAAGTCATGTATATCTGCATACTTTTGTTGACGCAATCCTTTTTTTCCTTACCCAAAGTGTCATTGTGCCTCTCCCATGCTTAACGTTAAATAAGCCATAGATCAACATAATCTCAGCAACTCTTGTCATTTGGGAAATTGATTTTCTAAGTCAACGCTTTTTCTGAGAGAAGTTCCCAGTGCCTGTAGTATTGTTAAATATTATGTTCTTTGCAAATTAGATATGCACCTCTTGTCCTTTTCTTATATCAGTCTCTGCCTATGAGCACACTTGCATCTATAAGCAAATTATTGGATGTTATATTTACTTGTACGACTAGGTTGGGAAATGGTAGTCTTTTATGGTTTATGGTATGTGTGCATGGAGAAACTAAGGTTTACTTGAAGATTACTTTTAAGTCTTACAGACTGCGAGAGTGTGTGTGTGCACTTCTTTTTATTAATTTTGATCCCTAATGTTCATTTATGGCAGGCCATGTGGATAAGGACTATATGGGGGCTGCCAATTTTTACGTTATAGAACCGGCATCTTGGTGGTGTGCTGCTACTCATAAGACCTAGATGCAGTCTTCAGGGTTACTTCTTGGCCCAAAGTGTATCTATCCAGTGTAGCCTTGGTTGCTTTAACTATTGTTGGTAGCTTAATTGATGGAGAACAAAACTTTGAATACACAAGCTCGAGCCAAATGGAAGAAAGTGGCATATGGTGGCATGCAACCTGGGTATGCGGACAATTATACAGACGAGTCCTTTCTTGAAGATATGGTTATGAATGCCAATGTTGTAAAGAGAGACTTGCTTAAAGTGATGCTGGACTCAGTTTCCATCACTCAGTATCTTTGTGTTGTAGTTCTCGTGGTCTGTGTGTGGACATACACATTGTCGGCCAGAATAGATGGAAGGACACTCCACCTGGTTAATGCTGTTCTCCTTGGGATGGGCTTCCTGGTGCTTGTCTTAACGGAAACAAAACTTTCTATTTCCCTTCTTCTTCATTACCTCCTTAACATTGCTTACTTCATTAGTGGCTTGTATGTACTAGCCCCACTTTATTGCACCCTCACAAGATCCATCAGTTCAGACTCCATTTGGGCACTAACAGTTTTCCTGCTTGTTATTCATCTTTTTTTGCATGATTATGCTGGCTCAACCATCAGACCACCTGGGGCCTTGAAGAATCCAACACTAACCAGCAATATCTCCCTGAATGCGTCCATTGTGGCGTCTGTTCTTATTGCTTCCCGCCTTCCTTCAAGGCACCATGTGTTCTCCATCATGCTTTTTTCTTTACAGATCTTTCTTTTTTCTCCACTTGTGATGTACTGCATCAAGAAGTACTCCACCAAAGTGCACTTGTGTTTTTCTCTCCTCTTGACCTGTGCAACTTTGGCCATTCTTTTTCCCCTTCACCATTCCTTGTTTGCTCTATTTCTAGCCCTATTATTGTTCATTACTGTTGTATGTCCTTACTGGCTTATCAGGATACAGGAATACAAATTTGAGATAAATGGTCCTTGGGATGAAGCTAAACTTTGTTATGACATAACCGAGTAATCTCTAGTGAAATAAGTTTTTTTATCTATTATGCCAGCTTATCTCGGTTTGCTATACATTAGTCTGGCTTTCTTGATTTACTTGATTGTGAGTTTAATTATCAGCTCTTATTTGAGTGGAGAATTATATATTAAAAGAGAACAATATAAGGCGTATGTAAACACCCATATTTAATAATAGATGATAACTAAACAGTTGCTTTCTTATATTTCTTGAACATATTTTAGATATTTTGGTACAGGTGGGCGAAATAGTATAGCGCCCAAAAGTAGAACGAACAGTTGTAATTTTCATACTATCTGCCCAGGGCCGAATAACCTAGGGCAAGGTGACCTCAAACAGCCTCGTGATTGTCATTGCATCAAGCAATTTTCTTAACTGTAATGCGTGTCTGCAATTTCGCCTAAATGTTGAAGCTGGAGGTGATAATCGTGTACTCAATTCCAATTGGAGTCTGACATTGGTGAAATTGTAAACAACTGCTTATAATTCAAAGAACACATTATAACTATCGAAGTATATATAAAATTACGTTTAGTTTTAATGTGAAAGGTACTTTCTTAAAAAAAAGAAGTCTTATAAGCTCAATTTTAATGACAATTTCCAGGAATTCACATCTCTTTTTTTCTTGCCTTTTATCTTAACAGTCATAGCAAGCTGTCGACATCATAAAGAAAAAAACTATTAGAAAAAATATAAAATGTAAAATCGTGTAAGGTGGTCTGGTTAAATCGACAATGATGTTTCATCTCTTCTTAAATCAACCATTTCTTAAAACAAAGGGGTAAGCACCACTGCTGCAGCAACAACTCATGCTGAAAGCTGTTTTCCTTGTTCTGTCGTAAGAAGATGGCAAGCCCATGTTTGAAACGGTTGCTCCTTAGTACTCATAATGAAGATAAAAGTATGAACATGTTTATCCTTCATAGTCCAACCATTTCTGTGAAGAAAGAGTGTAAACAAACGTGCACATTCTTTAGTGATCTTATGGGTGGTGGTTTGATAGATGCCAAACCACCTTTCTTTCTGTACTTTTAGGGTCCACTAAAAAATTTCAAGATCCAAGACTTTTTTCGGACTTATGTGGTCTTATGGTATAAGGTTGAAAAAGTTGAAACTTTACTGTACACAATTTTGAAAAGTTGAAACCACATCGGCCTTATAGTCCAAGGCTGCTTTGGTATTTGTTGAGGGATTGCATCTTCACCTTGATGCGGCACCCCATCTTAAATTTTTAAGAATTTCAGTTGTCCTATATAAAAATTTTGAAAAAATATTTTTCAGATCCTGTTAAAATTTTGAAAGTATAATTCGCCACCTCTCATGAAAAAAATCCTCGCTCAGCCCCTGGTTTGAGATAAACGACATGGTCTTGAAGTGGGTCTAAAATGGCAGCAATTATAAAGATAATAATTGGTGGCAATAACACTCCAAAAGGTGTAGTATAGCTGGTCAAGCTGACACTAGTGAAACATTAGGTTTTTAGTTCAATTTCTTTGGGTGCTATATATTTGTGCTAATAAGGTAAGCAACAATGCACTTCTAGTTGAGGTGCAGATGGATCCGACACCAGTAATTAACACAACCCTGGAGGTGAGGACAATGGGTGGATTTCAGGTCCAATGAAATGAAATATCCATCTCACTCAAAAAGTGGTGATGATTGTAGAAATGTAAACTATAATAAAATGGTAGCAAAGTTGAAACACGAGTAGTACAATCATCTGATTAAGATAATTCTAACACTGGTTTGGATCCATCTACCATTTACCAGGTTCTACTCAATCAAATCTTTCTTAATATCATTTAGATTCTGATCTGGACTTGAAATATTGAAACTGATTTTGTAATCAACAAGGTAGGATATGAACTTGATTTAAGTATAAATGAACCGATTTTTTTATCTGGCTTCATATTCATATATGGATTTGCTCACTTAAATGAGTACAAATCCATATCAGGGTTCATTCAGATCCGTTCCTTTTTACCCTACTAATTAATAGATCAAGTAAGAGGGGAGTAATCAAATTTTATCAACCCATGGACATGCCATTACACTAACAAAGTTCAAGAAAAAACACTCAATCAGTGCAGCCCGTAAGAAATAGTAGTTGCTTGTTTTTTTATTCTCATTTGGTGGTTTCTATGTCACTTATTTAGATCATTCAGACAGTTAATGGGGCCGAATAGGTTGCACCTCTCTCCGAGATGAAAAAAAAGGTCCCGAAATGCGAGCAATCGATCAATGACCCAATTTATTATATTATATGTTTACATATTAAATTTCAAATTCAGTTTTAAATGCAAATGAAGAAACTGATGTCTCATATATCAAAATCTGAATTTGATCTAAATGTGACTTTTAGGTTTAGAGCTAAATCTGGATTTGATTTTTTAGATGCATAGCCAAATCTGAATATAAAAAACTGACTTCAAAATGAATAGTTATTGAATGTAAATTATTTATTTTAAGACTAGCTTCGAATTTGAACCTGAACCTCAATAGATTATTATTTAATACAGAATCCAATCTAAACCCAATCAGATATCATTTTTTTTCTCGGGTGCCATTTTGATGCCAAATGGGATGTTAATTTGTTTTATATTTTACTTCAATGAAATAATTCAATTGAATATCTAGCATAAGTCCGACCTGTCGGCATCCCCAAACGCGGCCGATACATATGCCACGTGTAGAGTCGACCTATAAATAGATAAAAATTGATTGATTTTCTTATTTTTTAATAAAGAAAGTGATTCTAAATTGAACAACTGCATATATATATATATATATATATATATATAAGTTATCCTTTTTTTTTGAGCTTTGAGAGTGGTCAAAGCATGTTTTTGGTGCTACTAATTAATCAAGAATAAATGGTATATCTTCGAATCTGAAGTATGAAGCATGCCAGAAGCATGCCATCGATTGAAATACCTCAAATGTTGTGAGGATTTCTGTAAATATGATAATAATGGGGCGCCTCTTCCGATCGCGGCCACGCGTGTGGCGTGTCTTCTGCTGATCGACCGTCGTGAAACCCAGCAGGAGTGCCTCCGTTCCCTTGTTTCCCCTCTTCTGTGTTTGCGTCCGAGGGTCGTTCCTTTTAGGTGGTGTCCTCGCAGCAGTCTCTCTCTCTCTATCTCTGTGTGTAGAGATGGGGAAGAATCAAGCGTACAAGGCGATGCAGAGAGCGAGGATGAGTTCGACCTCGGGAGCGCCCGAAAACATCGAAGACGGAATGGTTCGTCCCTTTTCATACCTCAACTCTCTCTACCTTTCTGAGACGTCGGTTTGTTTAATTATCCATGTTAAATCGATCGAACGTCGTGGTATTTATGTTATTTTGGGCTGAACCACCGAGCTCGTTTATGGCGTTTATATCGTGGGATAGTTGGAATTGGAAAACCAAGTGCTAGAGATTGTGGGCAACTGCGAGAACGCAACCTGACCACATTCACCATTTAGTTGGTCCATTGTCATCATTTAAGATAATGTGTTGAAGATTCCTTTCTTGGATAGTCTCTAGATGGAGCCGTTGCAGCAAGAATTGAAGGTGAACAATTACTACACTATTTGTTTCCATGCGTGTGGATCCTTCCAATTTGTTTGTAGGATCTCCTATAAGGACGATGCTTTCCGATTGGAAGTACTTGGTGGGATAGATACAGTATAATTTTAATGGATGTTGATAAAGTAAAAAAAGGTGAGAGATCACCCTGCAGGTGAAATGGACTACGTTCGGCAGACTGATGATTGATTTCCTGGAGAGACAGATGATCGTGCATGCTGGTCTCTAGGGTGCGTAGTTAGTTATGATCCAAATGGTAGGTTAAGGGCTCAAGCTCATCGATTTTGTAGAATGTTTACTTTTAAGTTTGCAGTGGGAGAAAGTTAAACACTTTTTAAGGTTCCATGGCAGCATATTCTTAGATCCACGAGGCCATACCCAGTGTGGTATTACGATATATGATGCTAGGGAAGCTGTACTAGTGTAGCATACCATGCTTTTGAATTTTGTATTTAGTTAAAAAAAACAACCAAATAACCATGGATCAGAAGTGCAGGCAGTTTACAAACTAAATTATTAAGGCACTTCTTCAACCTATAAAGTTCAAAATTAACACCATAAACAGAGTATATTTTTGGCCATAATCGTTCCAGTGGACAAAAAAGTAGGCCCAATTGAAGAAGATATGCACTTGCCATAAGCCCGCTGTTGTCATATTGATTCGTTGATTGTGACATGTAGAAATAAATGACTTATATACAATTACTAAGACATACAAGTAAAGAACAATTTTGGTCATCATCTCTGGCGAGTTCCTTACCTTTGACATCCTATTTGTGGATGCTCGTGAAAGTTCCTTATTTTTGAACATTACCATGCTTAGCCTTCTTCATTTTGTTCTTTTCCTTAATGTTATTAGAAAATATATTCTTTTGGTTGCTTATAGGCCGATAGTATGTCATGATGCAATGCGTACATTCTCTTTCAACCCTCTGCAGTCAAGGCCCATGCAAATTTTTATAGCTTAAACACATAGTCTTCATGATCTTTCCTTTACTTGTTACTCGCTGAGGGTCTTTGCAGACCCTTAACCTTAAACACTAGCTCGTATGATCCTTCATTGAGAGAGCTTATAATCTGACTGAAACAAGATTGAGATCCTAAACCAATTGCATGTGTTAGGCAAAACACCTAGGAAACTTCTTGGAATTGCCCTGCATCGCTGGTAATACTGGGTCGGATCAGCCATGGTGGCTTTGTATTTAAAATGATGAGAAAACTTGTGCCTTTGTGCCACCTGCTTTCCATACGGGCCTTAAAACATTTGGAGTCATTCAATACTCGAGCATGGCTGGACTCAAGGTCATCTGAGCCTGTACCTATGATCTCCTTTCAACCTAATATCATTTTGATCTGTTATGAGTTCCCTTTTTTCAGATCGTGTCTCAAGGTGCCTTACATTCATTTTCAAGCTTGTGATATATGATTAACCCTTCTTAACAAGAGCCCTTTAGTTCTAATTGATTTAAATTGCTGAGTAGTTATAGCTTTCTGAAACTTAATTGCATGTAAAATTTCTAACAGCTGACCTCAGTTAGGATTGATCCTCACCTTCTGCAAGTGGTTATTGCTATGACTTCACCTTGTATATCCATGCTAAGCCAAGCGTTTGGCTGTTCAACAAGTAATAACAATCGAGGTTCATGCAGAAACATTCAACTTTTCTATAAGGGCCAATAGACACTGATATAAACAAACCATGGCTACTAACACTGATAGTCCTATCCAGTCATTCCATTGTAAATTCTCAGCTATTTTTGTCTTTTGTGTAGAAAGTTTTAGATCGTGTATTTTTTCCTCTAATTTGCCTATTTGCTGTCTATCTTTTCTTTATCCTGTTCTGTTACATTTTTTGTTGGTCTGTTTCTTTGGAATTTTGCTAATGAGGACAGTCGCAGATGGATGGTTCATTTCATTCACCAGAGTGGCATGCTGCTCGCCTGGCAAGCCTTAATACTTCTCATACAATAACTTGGGAGGAATTCAAGAAAAAACAACGGGTACTTTCTAATTAATTTTATGCATTTTAGTATGGTGTATAATATTGTTTTATCCGTTGTTAGGTTGCAATTGATGTGATATTGTCTGTATATATTATCTGCTTCTGCACCAGCATCTCTAAAAGGATAAATTCTTTGTCATACCCTTCAGTGTGGCGAATCTTGGATATACTTTATCACGAGCACTGTTACTTTCAAGCACTGCCAAAAGCTTACTTGATGTTTTTTTCTATATCATGCTATTTCAATTTTCTATATTGCATCTTTTTTACTTTCAAGGACTACCAAAAGCTTACTTGATGTCTTTTTTACATCATGCTATTTCAGTTTTGTATATTGCATATTTTCTAGCATCAAGATAGCTGTGATTTGCCCTCAGATGTCTCTTTTCATGCATATTGCTAAGTTCACTGAAACCTACATTAGCAACACAGTGAAATAAGCCAAGCTTTTTATCTCATCGTATCCTTCTCTAGTATATGTGATATTAGGAATTTACGACATGGATAAGAGATAATAAAATAATGCAAAAGCAAGACAAATAATGAGCAAGGGGTTGTAAGATGATTATACTTCTCTACTATATATCATAGACAGGACATTGATCGGGGTTACTAGGTCTAGGTCTTTCAGCTAGAGATGCATCTATTCCTGTTTCCTAGTTCTGTAGCATTCTTTTGTAAATCGCTTAGGATTTTCAGTTCCTTATCCTGCAGGTTTGTAACGACTAAGCTCTGAACCTATTAAAACTAATTCTGGATTAAGAAAAATAACCAAAACTCAACAGGAAATACTAAGAAAACAACTTAGAATATCATTTCATCATCAACTCTGTTTACAAAATGAGGCCCACATCCCTTTAAATGGGGAAAGGGATGGATCTTGGATCTTGGTCCATGCAAGAGGTTCAAGAATCAAGACTAAGGTTCCCGACAATAGAGAAGTTGTAAAGGTTTAGCATGAGATGCCATAACAAAAAGCCCTTGAGACCCAAAAGACCTTGGCAAGATGCTAGAAAAAACTATCAAATAAAATGAGTTGAGCGATAAGCTCAGGGTGAGTGTAGTTGTTTCTCTGGTTCAAAGCTCTCCAGGGACGGGTGGGCATATGACCTATGCTTACACTATAAAGCTAAAAAGCAATCCATTAGCATTTTTCTTATGTTATGTCTCTTAAAGCCTTATGAATTCGAGTAGTACATCCCAGGAGTGCTTTACACTTGGTTCCCTCAAGCCAACTGGCTTGAGAGTTACCGGCCCAATGCTCGCTCAAGGGTTTAGAAGAAAGCCCGATAGACTTGATGTTGCACAAAGCGAACTACAAAAAACCACCAAAGTGATGGAACTCCGTAGTAGCTTTTGGGATGGTGAGGAATTTTCCCCAAGAGTGAAGGGTGGCTCAAAAAAAAATCAAAATGCAAATGCTAAAGCCAATAGGTGAAAAACTAAGTAAATAGGAGAGAAAAAATGCTTGCCATTGGTCAAGAAGGTGTCAGAGGTAAGTTCTCCAAGCATCAAATACAAAAACCTTCACAATTGTAATTCCAACCAACATTAATTCCTCTATTGAGTTTCCAACGAGATAGAGGAAAATCTTCTTATTTTAGGTCTATGCCTAGTATTTCTCTTCTAGTGAGGATTGTTCAACATCATTTGAAAAATGGATTTTCCAAACAATTTGCAAAAATTTAGTGCATAAATCTTTGCTATTAGGCAAATTCTTCAACTTGTTTAACAACAAAGAGGGGCATCTATTAACACCCCAATTTTTTTCACATCAAAATTGAAACAACGACAAAATTTTACAAAAGAATTGTGTAAAATGCAATTGCAAAGCTAATTTCGAATCTAAAAAACAATTTAGATTCAAACCATGAATTTAACCTATGACACGAATCCCAATGTAGGATTATGAGTCCAAATTATGTCCAAATTAGGACTCGAAATCCAAATCCAATTACAACTGTCACTTGAAATCCATATCCAACTACAGAATTCAAATTTTAATTTAAATCCAAGAATTTGATCTCGGGACCCACTTGCGGGACCCACCTAGCCCGTGTGGTCAAGAGCCTCCCAAGAGGTCAGGCACCTCACATCTTCAAAAATATTTCTTTCCATTTACTTTAAAAATTATTTTCAAGGAAAATTGAAAGGTATCATAACTAGAAACTTACGAAGAGGGAGACATTTATACCTCTCTCTCTTCCTTAACTAGGTCCTCTTTAAAGAGGGGTCAATCTCGAAAAAGCAATAACTAGGCTAGTGAAACCCACCTAATTCAAGTAGGTTCAACCCTAGTGCACCAAAATATGACACCAATCTCAGCCAAGCTCAGTTAACAAGAGCTCAGTTTGGTCAAAAGGTAGGTCTGTCTCACGATCCATTTAATGGACAAAAATAGACCTTGACCAAATCAAATCCACTTTGATTAGACTCAATCGAAGTACAATTCAGCTCAATTAATAGCTTTTTTAGTTCAAATTTATTAAATTACCACAAACAAAGTCAAACTACTCACAAATGAACTTTGACTTTGGTCAATTGATCAAATTTGATCAATTTGGACAATTTTACCCTTCTATGACCAACTCGATGTTACAAGCCTAAATTGGGATTTTATTAACTCTTTTATCAAAATACAAAACGCCATTTTTGGATCCAAATTAGATCCAAAACCAAAATTTAGATCCAAATCGAGCATTTGAAACTAAAAATCCAAAATCAAGTTCAAAATGATAGAGTCAGGTGCTATAAGCGCCGTGAGCGCTTCCACAGGCCTCTCCCTTATTTTATGTTTTTCCCTCGTACCAAAACATATTTTTGAACCT
The DNA here is from genome assembly GCF_008831285.2 of Nymphaea colorata. Taxonomy (NCBI): domain Eukaryota; kingdom Viridiplantae; phylum Streptophyta; class Magnoliopsida; order Nymphaeales; family Nymphaeaceae; genus Nymphaea; species Nymphaea colorata. The sequence goes on from NC_045139.1 coordinate 9,590,914, forward strand.
TAAAACGAAGCTGACCACTTTTTTTTTACCCATTTTAAATAAAAAAATGTGTTTTAGTGCTCGCTAGGAAGCGCTACATGCTCGTTAGAGCGAGCACTCGCGCTTGTTTGGACAAGCACTCATTCTCGTTTGGACGAGCACTCGCGCAAAGCGGCCTGCGCACTGCGCTTTGCGTGTGGCAGCGTCACGCTGCTCGCCGTGCACTGACGTGCTCTGCGCGCAGCAGGCATTGCATTAGCGCCCCCCCCTCCACTTTTATGAATAAAACCACCCTTTGGAGGGCGGTTTTGGTATTTTGGGTGGGTATAAGCCCTGCCCACATCCCAAAGGGGTATTTGCAGGGCTACGGGTCAATCTCACTTAGTCAAAACCTATTTTTTTTTTTAAAAATAAAAATAATTCAAAATTATGTGAAATTTACATGAAAAAGTGATGAAATTCAAAAAAATTTAAAGTTTAGGTTTTGGCTCCAAAATCCTCTATAAATACTTCCCACTTCTTCCTTTTAGGCCAGAGTTGGCACTTAGGAGAAACTCTAGTGTATTCTCACTTGAAGACTTAGAGTTTCACTTGAGTTCTCTCTCTTTTCCTTTTCTATTTCTCTGAAACTTGGGAGCAAGCTTCATCAAGTCACAGTCCTCTTGGAGGCATCATCTTCGAGCTTCACTCAAGGGGCTCTCCAAGTTAAGGTGTTCATTTTTTCAAAAGCTATTCTCACTAGAGGTATATAATCAATATCTCACCTCTTTCTTTCTTCATTTTCCTTTCTTCTTCATCTCCCTGTGGACAAAGGAGATGACTCTCACTCTCTATTTTAGAGTCAAGAGGCTATGCTCGAGTGTATCGGAAGCATAAGAAAATGAGACGATCTTTCATTTCATGATTAAATCATGTTATTTCTTTTCTTGATTATATTGTTGTTGTAGTTGTTCTTTCTCTTTATTAATATGTTCTTATTATTATTGCTATTTATTTTTCTTGAATATCATTTGGTTGTTGTTCTCTTTATTTTCTTCTCATTTCCAGATGGCCAAAGGAGATAACACTCATTCTCCATTTTAGAAACAAGAGGCTATGCTCGAATGCACCGGGAGCATGGAAAGATGAGATGATCGTTCATTTCATGCTTAAATCATGTTTTTTATTTTATTAAATATGACATTGTCTCTATTTTCTTCTCATCCTCATCTCCCCATGGCCATAGGTTATAAAACTCGATCTCTATTGTAGAGACAAAAGGCTATGCTCTAGTGCACCAGGTGCATAGAAAGATATTATATCATTTCATAGTTACCTCGCGCTTTCTCTCCCTTTCTCCATCATGTTCTCTCTCTTTCTCCCTCTACATCATGCTTTCTCTCTCTCTCTCTTTCTCTCTCTTTCTTTCCTCGAATATTGCCCATATACTATCCATGCATGGTTGCTTAGTTTTCCATTTACATGTGAATGTATGGTGATAACGAGAGTGTGGTTTGAGGTTTTTTGTCTTTATCTTCATGTTAATTTTTTTGAAGTTGGGACTTGTTCAACCCGTTCAACCCTGGGAAAACCCTCACAAATATGTACATGTTAAAAATGCATCTTCATGTCATTACGTATAGTTTCTTTCTAATCACCCGATTAGGAACCCTAATGAGCACCCTATCGTGTGGTTTGAGTTTCTTTCATACCCAATGGTGGAAGAAACATATTCCCTTGCAACTAATGAAATAAATATCTTTTATGCTTATGTTTTCTAAAATATTTTCAAATGAATCATTTCTAGTATGGCTTTGGAGACTTAGCTTAGGCTATTGCATGAGTCGAAGCTCCCCTTCGGCCTACATCAAACTTGAAGTCGGATGTTTTAGCTTATCTTTAAACTCATGAAGATATAACATGTATATACATGTTATATACATATATGTACACATAATGATTTTCTTTATCATTCTTTCTATATGTTTACATATCAAACTTTATAATTTTTTGTATCAATATGAATGCATATATATATATATATATATATATATATATATATATATATATATATATGAATCTCTTACTTTCTCTCTCTAGAATCTTTTACCCTTTTCAAGTCAAATGCCTTCATCTACAAATTTCTTATATATATATATATATATATATATATATCCTTCTCCATTTATTTTCCTCTAAAATCTCTCTCTTTATTCAAATTAATAAAGTTTTTGCAATCTTCTATATATATGTGTATATGTGATAGTATATACACATGTATGTGCATCTTTTCTATCGCCCTCTCTTTCTCTCTTTCTTTTGAAAGGTTCATTTTTCTTCTCTACTCAAATTCAAACATCATTTTCATAAACTTACATCTATGAATCTACATGTATATAGATATGCATATATATGTTATATGTGTATATGTGTTTGAATGCATATCTTTCTTTCTTTTAAATCTTTGATTTTGTGATTTTTAAGATCTTTTTCTATAATTTTTCTTACAATTAAGTATCTCATCTTTTGCATTCTTTTGAACATTTTTTCTTTTCCAAGATCATTTTCATTTACTGACTTTACTAAGACCACAACTCAAGTAATGACCCAATATTAGGTTCATGCTTGACGGTCTACAATTTCAATCTAATTTTAAAAACTTTCATTTCTTTGTGAAAATGTTTATGTTAACTACAAAACAACAATCTTAGATACATGATATGGTAGGAATGCCTTAGATGAATATTGTGGTAGGAATGCTTCATTCTCTTTTGGTCATATAGAATCAATGTATTCATGCATTCACATCCACTTAATATCACTAATGAGCACAATCACACCTGTAAAAGAACATAAGCAAGATGAGATGAAACTCTAACTAGGTGGTAACCGAATTAAAGCAAAATTTTAAACCTATTTAAAGTCTTGAGAGAACACTAAAATGACTTCAAAATGATTTCTCAAACTTTCCTAATGATGTTTACAAAGACTTTCCAACTCTAGTTTTCCTCAAAATGTTTCACATTATTAAATAAGTCTTCAAGAACATTTTCAAAAGTTTGAAAACATCAAACTTTCAATATTCTTCTATACTGCATATAGAAATGATGTTTAAGGTAAAAGCAAATGCATCAATAATAAACATGGCCTTTGGATTGATTACCCCCGGTAAAGGTACCGGGAACGGTTGATACTCGTACCGATGGGCAGGTCCCTTTCTCTCTTATTTTCAAAATAAAACTCATTTTTCTGAAGCACTCCAAAACCAAAAAATTTAGGGATGCAAACAATCTTCAATCAAGTTTTGGACAAAAATATCTTTTTTAACCAAATTTGATAGAATTTTCAAATTTTAATTGAATTGACATAATTCAACAATATTTAGAGCTTAGTAACTAGCCTTTAACCTAACAAGCTCAATTTCAAACAAAAGAAAAAAATAAATAATACAAAATAAGGTAAAACCCTATGCAAGGTCATTTTCATCCAAAATTTTGGTTAAAGTTTGTCAGCTAGGTCTGAACCAAGGTTGACCACATCTCGCCAAGCCCACATAGTTTGCGTAAATAAGAATGATTAATTAGAGCCATTAAAAACTCATTTAATCCATTTTCCAACTCCGTAGGCCATGATTAATGTTCTAAGGCAAATTAAAAAAGGTAGTTGAACTCATCCTCTCATCTACATAAACCCTTCATTGGCAACCAAGGGGGAGATGATTTTTTGAAGTTTTCATCATGTTAATGCAGCCAAGGATCTAGGAGGGAGAAACTAAGGAGGAGAAGGAAAATTTGTCCAAGCCATCATCACCCATTCCCTCACTCTCTTCTTCAAGTTCCCCTAGATTCGTGATTTGTTCATTTGTGAGGAAGGAGAAAGGAACATCATGACAAATATTTGGCAAAGCAGAACTGCAAAACAGATTGCAAAAAAAATTTTTCATCTGGTGATCTTCTCAAAACTTTTCTCCTCTTTCTTTTGAAGCGCATTTCTGTAATTTCAAAGGCCTCAAACGTGCACAAATGTCAAACCCAACTCGTGAGGTGTGTTTAATGATTTTTTTTTTTTTTAATTCTGGAGACCCCCAATGAAATTGAAAAAGGTGGCTATGTCGAACAGATATCATGCGTGGGGGATTTGCAAGGTTTGTTATGGGGATTTCCTTGTACATATAGTGAAGTTTAGGATCCATTTTGTTTTCTTTGCTCTTTCTTTTTTATTTTTCTTGTTTCTGCCCAATTAATTTGGACAAATTACTATTTTAGTATTAGTCTTAAAACAATAAAAACAAATGGTTAGTCTTAAACCTATGAAAATGATAGGGATATGAACATCAAAAACCAAATAAATTTTGCATTCACAATTGCAACTATCCTTGCCTCGGAATGATCAAATCATGACATATAAGAATAAATCACTAGAATATGAATCACAACCAAAATCGAAACCATTTTCTGTATTTCATGTGCAAACTGCAACTCTAAATCAAGCATGTTGAGCGATCATATGTAAAATGCTCCGATCTTCTAATAATAAGAAAATGAGTTTTGTCCATAAGATATCAAATATGTAAGTTGACGGAATAAAGCATGCTAACCTACCTCCAAGATGCTGCAATATCATTGGAAAACAAACTAACAATTAAATTTAAACCAAGAACACCAAGCCAATTTGCTAGGGCTGCACAACGAGTCGAGCCAACTCAGGCTCGACTCGAACTCGCTTGAGTAAACTCGACTCGAGCTCGACTCGTTTTTGATACGAGCCAAGCTCGAGCTTAAATATAAACTCGAGTATGTTAGTGAGTCAAGTTTGAGTTAGTCGAAATGGACTCGATTAAATTCGACTTGGCTCGACTTTAATCTCATTTTTTATTTTGCATTTTTAATTTTCCCTCTTTTTTTTCCTTTCACCCACACACAGCTTAATCTTATTTTTTTGTTTTAAATTTTCTCATTTTCCCTCCCTTCACCCACTCAGCCACGTTTCTTTAAACCTCACTATTATACCCCACTTTCTTAATTTTGATCTGGCAATCTTCACAAAATGTTTTTCCTCTTTGTTTTCTAAGCACATTTTTGTCATTTCAACCTCCTGAAACATGCACATATGGTTAAACCCAACTCGTGAGATGTGTCTCCAATGAAATTAAAAAAATGGCTACATGAACAATCAGGGATTTGCGAGGTTTGTGATGGGGATTTATTTGTATATGTAAAATTGAGGATCCATTTTGTTTTTGGTTCTCTTGGCTTTTTATTTTATTGTTTCGGCCCAGTTAATTTGGACAAATTACTTTTTTAGTTTACTACTTATTACTTTTATTATGAACAGTCTTAAAACAATGCAAACAAATGACTAGTCTTAAACCAATAAAAAACCACCAGGATATGAAGATCTAAAACTAAAATAATTTTGCATTCCCGATTACGACTATCCTTGCCTCGTAATGATCTAATCATGAGATATTTCTGCATAAATCACTAGAATATGAATCACAAACAAAATCGGAACCATTTTCTGAATCCATGCCCAAACCACGGCTCTTAACCAAGAATGTGAACGATCATATATAAAAAGTTGGGATCTTCTAATCATAAGAAAATTTGTCCATAAGATATGGAAAATGTAAGTTGATACAAGAAAGCATGCTAACCAACCATCATTACACTGCAATATCATTAAAAAAAAGAAGAAAAACTAACAACTATATTTAAAACTCCAAGCCAACTTGCATAAGGCAAAAATGGGGACTCGCAGCCATCTGTCAAAATCTAATTGTGCCTCCAAAGATCGGAGACAAGTCGGATCGGCAAAGTGGGCATGACAAATGTCGACATGACCACTCGTACAGACATGAATGATGGAAGGTATGGTGGCATGTGGTGACGAGGATGTGACAATCCGAGTCAAACTCTTCACAGCATATGGCACATTCGCCATCGCCAATGCGCTCGAGGAGCCGATCGTAGCCATGTTCGCCACTGGATTCAAAATCCTCCTCGTCACTTATCTCCATCGTGCATTCTACACGGATCTCCATAAAGACGGTCAAAGTAGATGGGTTGTCATTCCTGGCCACTTCCATCTGGTTCATAATGGTTTCAGCAACCTCAGTTTTTGCCATCTCTGCTGCCGCGGGATCCATATCCAGCACTTCGTAGAGGGTATTATAAGCCAATTGCTCTGCATACCTAGCATCACGAATTTGCGTAGAATACCTGGGGACGATCACTTGCTCATAGCAGCGTTGGCTCTTTGTCACCTCACCATATTCGCCGATGACCTTCAATTTATCTTTCAGAAAGAACCCTATCTTTACTAGAAACCCCCTGCCTGCTGGGGGAATAACTTCGGGAGGCTTCATGTCTACAATGGAGCCGCTCACTTCGATGTCAATCGTCATCTCTCTCTTTGAAAGCAAGAAATGGTTGGTAGAGGAAGTCTTAAGGTTTCTTTTTTTCCTCTTCTATTGGGGTGAGGACATTATGCTTCCTCTGGCCAGGTACTTATAGTCTTAGGCCATTATGATTAAATTAATAAGTCGAGATGCCTTTGACATTTTTACTCATGAACTTACCAATTTGCACCTGAGATTTAGATGAAAAGTACAAATATGGATGTGGTTTAGACCACAGCCATAAATATTGTGTTTTTCCTAAAAAAAATATTTGTTTTATAAGTCTGTGATTTAAAACTTTAAAAACCCAGTATTTTTAAAAAAAGCCCAAATGAAAAAATGTGGAACGCTTTTTTTTGTTTTAAGTGTCCTTTTCATTTCTTTTAATGACAAATTGCTTGTTTACAATTTTTTTCATTTTCATTTTTTGCTTATTTATTTATTTTTCAATGTTGGCATAATTAGTTTCTTAAATATTTAAATTTTCCCTATTTTTTTCTTTTAGGTTTTGACATAGTTTCTGTTTTTTGTACTATTTTTTTTAAGAAATCAATTTTATCATAAATAAATTTCCTGTCATAGCCATGCAACCAAAAAATCCATCTTTGGTCCTTTCAAGGCCACTTTTTATCAATTCAATCAGCCCAGCAACAATATTTGGTTGAACCAAACTAGTGTGCATCTCACGCAGCCCCAATGCAGAAACAACTCTGCTGGAGGGATCACCTCCAAAAATGAAATATGAACATGGAGCTATACACAGATCCGTAAGGGATAGACAAAAACCTGTCAGGAGACAAAGAAATACATCACAAAAAATCTATGCACGACCTCCATGTATATGCAAAAACATGGAAGGAAGCCCAGATTACAGATCCAACAATTTAATGGCTATATCAGTAGCAGGGTCATCAAAAACAATTTGTAGCTTTTGGGTGTGCAGAAGAACTTTCTGAAATTTGGGATCTAACTTATGTCGCCCCTCACAGAAACTTCTTATCCAACGGGGCCAAGTATTATTGTTTGAGATACAATAATCCTTTGCCATCTGTCAGGGAAGATTATGGAGAGAACTTCTTGCAAAATCATTGTTTGTGGCATGAGTAGGTCACCTACGATATTCTTCAGTCGCTCTCACAAAATTCTTTATAAGAATCTCTGAAACCTTTAGCCAACTTGAGTTCATGTTGGAGAGCTACAGAGTGAATACAAATGCAACCTTCTCCAATTCTCGGCCACTCTCCTGCGATACATCCAATTAAAATCCAAAACTTAAAACTCTTGAATTCAGTATCTTTCTGGATAGTCAGGAGGCAGCTGTCCTCGAAAAATTTTAGGACTCGGCGATGTTCATCCTCCATTCCATCTGAATTTTGGCCTAGTATACACCGATTTCTAAACATCCATACACCCCAATGTAATACTTTCAACCTGTCCTCATTCGGGAGAAGACAAGGCCTCTCAATGCATAAACGTAAAAGCATTGCCTGGAACGAAGGCACTAGAATGATATCAGATTCTAAAACCTGTTTGACAGACAACTTCAACCAATCTTCACACCAGCTGAATTCCTCAGTTGAAAGATTCTTCACCAAGCACCTGCCTGGAAAGTTGTCATACAAGAAGCTAAGATTTCCTTAACCTTAGTCTCCAGTTTCCTCTTAACCTGAGTCGTTTGAATGGACTCTTAGGCCCCTTAAGAAACTTTTGAATGGACTGATATATTTCCCGGCAACAAACTTAGCCCACCATTTCATTCTGTAGCAAATATGCATACCCAAGGCTGTAATTCTGACCAAATTGACTTCATAAATATTCTTTACACCAATGCCTCCCTCCTGTATGGGTCTGCAATTTTTATCCCAGCCCACATAATGCGCTCTCTTCCTCTGATCAACAGGGCCCCAAAGGAAGGACGCCATCAGATTACTCAACCTTCGGATCACCACAGTCGGAAGCAAAAAAAATCCTACTCCAAAATTCTATAGTTTGGTTAACCACATGTATAGTTAAACATAAAAGCCCAGCAAAGGAAGGACGATTTATTCTTGCTTACTACAAGCCCAATAGTTCTCTCCAGAAGCTCCAGCAAGGTTTGAATTTTCCCCAATGATTTCGCCTCTAGTTTTGAAGAAATGAGGATATCATCAGCGGATGGCACATGCCAAATCCCACAAAAGACGGAATTCTGACCCATCCGTTAGAAATTTTATGCTGAAGTTGTTGGGTAAGCACTTCCAAAACCACAACAAGGGGGGATATAGGATCCCCTTGTCTGAGCCCTTGCTTCAAGTCGAAATATTCTCCAGCCCGGTTGTTAATCATGACAGATGCCAATGCCGTAGAGAAACATGTAGCCGCAGGACTAGTCCAGACATCACTGAACCCAAGCCCTCTCATAGCCGGAGTGAAGAATTTCCACTCCACCATGTCATTGGCCTTCACCAAATCGATCTTCAAGCAACAAGAAGGGGCTGATGCGCAAGAATGGCGTTATCAGTCAAACTGCACCCAGGGAGAAACGCCGCTTGATTAGGGAAGATTACCCTACTAAGGATGCCTTCCATTGGACCTGCTAGGTGTTTGGATAAAAATTTATACAGCGAGTTACGTAGTTCTATTTTCATATGTTTTCCTCTGCAGACACACTAAGACCCTGGTACATGCCCTCCATAACTTCTCCAGAACCAGCCTTAATTCCAGGTAGATCTTTGAAAAATTGTCACATACGTCCCTGATTTTGCTAGGATCCTGGTGAGTCCTGTTATCCTTTTAAGGAAGGAGACGGAAAAAGCAAAGATCACTCTTAGTAAATTTATCAGATAGGCAACAAATCTGAATATTGAGATTAAGGGGACAGATTGTAATCTCAAGTTTTTCTCGATAGGATTAGTGCCTATCTCGAGTTTCTCTCGATGTCTAAGGAATTGCTATCCTTATCCCATGTTTATTCCCTGCCTATATAAAGAAGAGCATGTAACAGAGCTTCGATGTAACACAGAGTCAAGAAGTATAATAAAGATTGTCCCTCTTTCCTCGTGGATGTAGGCAGTAATGCTGAACCACATACTATTGTGCCTCTCTCATTACTTAGTTTCTGTCTCTCTCCATGTTTTTTAACATGGTATCATAGCGCAGGTACTACCACCATCGCTTCCCCAAGCTGTGAATTCCTGTAAGTTCTGGCCTCAGGAGATTGTTCTGGTGACTGAAAGAGTGTTGATCCTCGTTGTCCATCTCTGCAAAGCTCATCTGAGCAGTTTGGACCAAATCCGAACGAAATTGGGCAAAAACCGGGGCGACTTGGAAGCTGTCGAAGTACAGAGGATTTCTGGCAAAAAAACTGCTGCTAAGGCACCTATACTTGATATTTTTTGGCCAGTTGCCTTGATTCTGCTGATTACGTGATGAGCGATTAATTTCTGTTGAGCTGCAAACAGAAACTGAAAAACAGAGGAGTAAACTGATGACCACGGCAATTCAATCTTGCGGCGCTGTCAATCCCAACTCCTCTAGCTGTCGACCAAGGATCCAAAAAAGCCTAGGCATCTGGAGATTGTTCATGCACGATTGCAAAATTTTTGGATATTGTTGGAGGGAGAACTCGGATTTTGAAGATCCGTGTGACGCCAGACGCCTTCCTATGACTGCTGACGCTCGGGAGGCGATGGGAGACTACAGGTGAACCCCTTCTCCCATTCTCTTCAGATTTGGTTTGAAAGAACGCACAATTTTCTCTGCCTAGAGGTTCCACCGAGTAGGACTGGTAGAAGGATCACCTACCGGTCGCTCGGGTCTTCACCTGACGCCACCAGCAGAAATCCGGTGCCTGTCTCCAAATTCTGTCATCAGATTGGGCCTTAACATTGCTCCGCTGCTAAGTGATGCTGCTTCAGATCCCTCTACTCTTAACCATGGCAACAACGCATCAAGCAGAAAGCATCTGCAATTCAAATTCAAAGAGTGGAACGTCCGACAAGGCAATAACACTCTGAATATTTTTTCGCAACCTCTCACTGGTCCAAACTACCTAAGTTAGATGGTTGGCTAATGTAGCCAGACTGTTTCTAAGCAGCAGCTCAAAGATGGGATATATCAATGGTGACATAAAGCCACCAGCAAGGGATGATCCAAAATATCGTGAGTGGAAATGTAAAAATTACATGGCTATGTCGTGGCTCATTAATTCTATGGGTTCCTCTGTTACAAATCTTCTTCTCTAGGTGGAGACGGTAAAGGATATTTGGGAGAACTTAAAATAATTGTTCGGTGAACAGAACAATCTTGCTCATGTTTATGAAATTCAAAATGAGATCGCTCAACTTACTATGGGAGATAAAGCTACTACTCTCTACATCGGTCAAATGCGCAGTTTATATGATGAATTATTTCAGTATCGTCAAACCGCTTCCGATCCAAAAATATATAAAAAGAGAATTGATGAGAACAAGATCTTTAAGGTTCTTGCTGACCATGGAAGAGAATATGAGACCCTTCGCAGCCAGGTACTTAATTCCAATTCTCTGCCATCTTTAAATAGTGTGTGCCAAATAATACAATGTGAAGTGGCTCGAAGGAAAGTTACGAGTATTCTGCCAAAACTTGACACCAATGAAGAAAATAGTAACAAAATGGTACGTTATACAAAAGGCAACAACAAACAAGCAATTTCGAGCCAGGTGCTGAGAACTTTACCAACCAAAGGAGATCAACCTCTCTGGATACTACACCCTTGTTGGAGTTTATCTTGTCACATGGAAGAGTAAAAAACAATCAGTGGTTGCCAGTCCAACGCAAAAGCTGAATATAGAGCCATGGCAGCATGCACAAGTGAACTAATACGAATTAAAGCCTTACTAAAGGATATGAATATTGAAACGAATGGACCCATGTACTTGATGTGTGACAACATGGCCGCCATCTACATTGGAGCAAATTCGGTGTTTCACGAACGAAGCAAGCATATAGAAGTCGATTGCCATTTCATACGAGAGAAGATCCAAGATAACACCATTCAAACACTTCATGTCAAAAGAGACAAGCAATTGGTCGATATATTTACCAAAAGTTTGGCAAAGGAAAAACATGAAACTATAATTCACAAGTTGGGACAGATAGACATCTGTGCACCAACTTGAGGGGGAGATTGTTATCTTTTTAAGGAAGGAGGCGGAACAAGCGAAGATCTCTCTTAGTAAATTTATCAGATAGGCAACAAATCTGAATATCGAGATTAATGGGATAGATTGTAATCTCAAGCTTTTCTCGATAGGATTAGTGGCTATCTCGAGTTTTTCTCGATGTCTAAGGAATTTCTATCCTTATCCCACGTCTGTTCCCTGCCTATATAAAGAAGAGCATGTAACAGAGCTTCGATGTTACACAAAGCCAAGAAGTATAATAAAGATTATCTCTCTTTCCTCATGGATGTAGGCAGTAATGCCGAACCTCGTACTGTTGTGCCTCTCTCATTACTTAATTTCTTTTTTTCTCCATGTTTTTTAACATCTCCATCGCGTCCAACCATCATATGGATGTGGCTAAAAGCAAAAGATGTGAAGATGAATCCCTATCTCGAGCTACACAGATTTGGGGAGAAGCAAATTGTAGAATACAATGAGGCAAAGAATGAAGACATCTTGGGAACCAAGAGAAACGTTTCACAAATCAAGGTAGACGTTTTAGATTCCAAGAGAAACATTTTAGATACCAAGGAATTTAAAATTAATTCCTCTTATGCAAAAACTGTTATAAATCCTTGTGTTATGGAAGAAAAGCTCAAGTCGTGTAAAAGTGGGTGTGGCTGAATAGAAAAATCTTTTCCTCTTCTTCGTGGATGTAGGTGTCAATCTTCATCTCTCTTTGAAAGCAAGAAACTGTTGGTAGAAGAAGTCTAAGGTGTTTTTTTTTCCTCTTCTATTGGGGTGAGGACATTGGGTTCCCCCGGTCTTGATACATGTAATCTTTAAGCCATTATGACCTAATAAATAAGTGGAGATGCCTTTGACATTTTTACTCGAAGAACTTGCCAATTTGCACGTTAGATTTAGATGAAAATAACAAATATAGATGTGTTTTAGACCAGTCATAAAAATTGTGTGTGTGTGTGTGTTTTTCTAAAATATGTACAAAACACAAAAAATAAGTCGGTGATTTAAAACTTCAAAAACCCACCATTTTTTGAAACAAACCAAAATGAAAAAGATATGAAACGCTTTTTTGTTTTAAGTGGTTTTACATTTACTTTAATGACAAATTGCTTGTTTTCAATTTTTTCATTTTTATTTGTTGCTTATTTATTTAGTTTTTTTTTATGTTGGGATTATTAGTTTCTTACATATTTAAATTTTCCCTAAGTATTGCTGTGAAATAGCTTCTGATTTGTGTACATTTTTTTTTTAAGAAATCAATTTTTATCGTAAGTAAATTTCCTCAGACAGCATCGAAATCCCAGTTGGGACACACACTAGACGTCGGTGGCCATACACGAGTCTCTCTCTCTCTCTCTCTCTCTCTCTCTCCCTTCTGGCCATTGTCCACTGATATTTTTTATGTACAGTGGCTGCGTGAGAGCAGTCCCATTCTTCTCTCATTTTGTTATTTTTCCGCTTTGTTTGGCGAACACACTGCTATAAGATGGACCTACAAGATTCAGGATTTTTTGTCCAATCAGAAGGTAACTGGTAATTTAAGTCCATAGTGGTGTCAATTGCATTAGGTTTGGGTTAAGACATTAAAGATTCTTTTCCCAATTTAGTAGATTTTGCTGCATACGGGGAATTGAAAAAGGAGCAGATTCTCTCTTTGGCATCAGAGTCTTCAAATTGTAAAATTTGACCTCAATGAAGTGAATGTGCAATTGGTAGTAGAAATGCACCAAGTTTTGAGAGAAGTTAATTATGCTTATATGTGCAAGTGCAGAGATAAATAAATAAATAAATAAAGCACCATTAATTCATTAGTTATATGTTGGTCCTGTCCTGCTCATTTATTAGTAGAAGTTTCATATTTCATGTTTTGATATTGATGGAGTTTTAGGAGTTCGCAATTTTTATCTTCATTTTACTTTTTGAATTTGGCATTACTTTTCATCAACCGAATTCACATTGTCATATTACATTGTTATATAACTAATTCTTCTCTGAGATTACCTCATCTAAGACCATCGGTTCAAGCAAAGATTCCACTTGGGCTAGACCTAGCTAGTAAAGTCGGGTTTGACAATGCTTAGATTTATAAAATCTTACTGGATGTGACTTTGATCCATATGCCAATTGTATTCTTACAAAGCAACCCAAGAAAGTGGATTGTTGTGGTCATTCAGAATAGATTTCACCATTTTTTTATTTAGAAAGCATGTGTCTGTAATATTCATAAAGTCATGCAAATTAGCAGTTCTGTAAAAATTCACCAACAATTGAGTGATTTTATGCACCAACATTGAAGCATTATAAGAATTGTGCATGCGAGGAATTGCTGCCATGTACCGATCCAATCATGAGATATAATAGTAAAATCACAAGAACATGAATCACAACCAAACCGGAAACAAGTTTCTGAATTTCGCACGAACGATACGCTTGTTTGAACGATCATATGTAAGCAATTTGGATCTTCGAATAATAAGAAAATAAGTTTGTTCTAAATATCAAATGTAAGTGCCATCAATTTGGGTCTAACCATCAATTTTATATCTATCGTGTAGCTAGTTAGATTTCCACCAATATTTGAAACTCCTAATATTTTATATTTTAATATCTCAAAAATCGATAAGTTGCATTTGTTTCACTATGGATCTCGTGGTATGAGATTCATAGGATCTTATATCCATATATTCAAGGGTGAACACATCTTCATCTGACCTCAAATCTATGGTTTTTAATATGTAATATGGATTTAAAATTCATGTTAAAAAACTGAGGATCCTCCAACACACAACTTTTAATACAACCTCTGCTCTTAACTATCACATGCAACATTTTAATGCTGATCTTGATTTCGCCATGTTGCAAATCCTCCTGGCTACCCAACCATCTCTTGCACACGCTACTCTCTCACTTGTCTAATGAGTACAAGTGAGCTGTTCGAACCGGACTTGGGAGAAAAATAACAAATACAATATCACAATCTCAATATGCCAAACTACAATGATAACTCTCATGGAAGGCCTCAAAGGGCCTTGCGTCGGGCTAGGGGTCTGTCTCTAATCGATTACTATGGGCACTCTGCTTCTGTGTTTTAAGGTGGTAGGACATGACATCCAAGTTGAAGGATGCATTGTTCTATCGCTAACACCTACGCAACTCAGTAAGAGCAACGAGGGGGGATTGGGGTCTCACTTAGGGTAGTGGATGATCCTCTCTCTCACCGAGCTCTCGTGGTGCAAATGTGAATGCGTGGACAACACACTTAATTCAAATAGGTTTGATCCTAGTGCACCTAACCAAAAGGTAGGTCTGTCTCACTATCCAATTAATGGACAAAAATAGACCTCGACCAAATCAAATCCACTTTCACTAGAATCAATCGAAGTACAATTCAGCTCAATTAAGAGATTTCTTAGCTCAGATTTGTCAAATTACCTCAAACAAAGTTAAACTACTTGCAAATGAGCTTCGACTTTGGTCAATTGGTGAAATTTGACCAATCTGGATAATTTTGCCATTCTATGATCAAATCGAGATTACAAAGCCTAAATTGAAATATGATGACAGACAAATATACATTTGGATTTGTCAAATGTATAAATCAAATAACAAATTGAAATTCAATATTTCAAACCAAAGTTTGATTCAATTGAAATCCTTCTTCAATCAAGTTTTGGACAAAAATATCCTTTCCAAACCAAATTTGATAGATTTTTTTTTTCAAATTTTATTTAAATTTTAATTGAATTGTCATAATTCAACAACATTTAAAGTAGAGTGACTAGGTTTTAACCTATCAATCTCAATTTCTAACAAAGAAACAATTAAAGGGAACAAAATAAGGTAAAATACTGCGCAAGGATATTTTCATCCAAAATTTTGGTCAAAGTTGGTCAGCTAGGTCTGAACAAGGTTGACCACACCTGGCCCACCCACCAAGCTTGTGTAAATAAGAATGATTAATTAGAGTCATTAAAAACTCATTTAATCCATTTTCCAACTCCCTAGGCCATGATTAATCTTATAAGGCAAATTAAAGAAGGTGGTTGAACTCATCATCTCCTCTATATAAACCCTCCCATGGCAATCAATGGAGGAATGAATTTTTTAAATTTTCATCAAGTTGCTGCACAGGAGCTAAGAGGGGGAAGCCAAGGAGGAAAATGAAAAATTTGTCCATGCCCTCTTCCCCCCTTCTCTTATTCTCTTCTTCAATTTCCCCTATTCTCTCCATTGATTTTGCTAAGTTACGATGCTTAAGTGAAGCCATACTTAGGATTTTTGTGGTGAGAAGCTTTCTCTTCCTCACTGCAAATTCCAACAAGTCATTGGTCTTCTTCTTGCTTTGCTAAGCTCGAATCCAATCTTGGATTCTTTGCTAAGCTCAAAAACAAGTAAAGAAGAAGAACAAGTGCCATGACCGACCGCAAGGTAGGTGACTTTAATTCATTTCTCATTTACTTTTGCTTCTTGTTGGTTTATTTTAATTTCAGCAATTCGTGGAAGGGGTTTATTTTTATTTATTTTATAGCTGAGAAAGATATCCAGCTAGGAAAAAACTATGATTAAATGTACATGTTAATGCATAATGCATGCATGAGTCGAATTTTGAAAAAGGTCCCAAGGCTACGTCCCTTTCAAAACAACCAGCTTAAAACAATTTTGAACTTCCCACCATGAGAGAATCCCACGGTGAGAGAGTGATTTTACCGCAAAATACACGATAAAAAAGCCCATTAAGGATGGATGAATTCAAATGAATGTGATCTACCTTTGCATGGCGAAACAAAGGATGGACTAGCTTGAGCATTCGTTCATCTCTTTCCATTTAAAGTCATTTTGTTTCGTGCTTTCTCAATTGATCAAGTGTGGTGGAGGAGATTAAAAACAAGTTCTCAATTTTCATATGTAAAAGAACCCAACCATGAAACATTATGATTCATGAGTTATGTAGTTCCTTGATTAAATTTCATTTTGAAAAGTAGGATATATATATATATATATATATATATATATATATATGCAATCTCTTCTTAAAAATCATTTTTCACTTTTGAAATCAGGTTCGAAAACGTTTCCAAACTAGTTTTTAAGAAAGGGGATCATTTTGTTGATTTTCGTAGTACAAAGCTATGAAATCATTTTCATTTCATCTTAAAAATTACTTAATTTCAGCAATCCATACATAAGGTGCATGCAAGATGTTGAAATCAGACCATGCTTTATAGGAATTGGCTTAAGAATGTCAAAGTTTACATATTTGAAATGCCAATTTTCAACTACAAAGTGGTCATGCATTCACTTTCTCCCAACGTCGATAGCACCACATGCACATTCTCCAGAAGTTAAGTGATTAAAATTTGAGTTGCAAAAAGTGACCAAGTCATATTGCAACAAGAATTTGTAAAATTCACTTAACTTTCAAAAAAAAAAAAAGCAATGCATTCATAATATTGACCAAAATATGTTTAGAAAACAGCACATTTCTTAACAATTGGAACCTATGTTTCATTAAAAGAATGAACTCTACCTAACCAAATCACAAGTTTCTAAATATCTTAGACCAAATCACACGATTTGGCAAAAGAAGAATTCAAATTAAATTTTAATCATAAGCTGATCACAATTTCAACTCATAAATCATCTTGAGTTACAACAAAGACCTCAATTTCAAATCTCCAAAATCCTCAAGAATTGTGCATTTCAAATCAAATGGCTCCAAAACAAAGGTTTTAAAATCAGTTTGAAAACCCTCCAATCTTCAAGTCAAAGGAATTCATTTTCAAAACAAGTTCAAATCACTTATTCAAAATGAACTTTGGTTCTTGAACCCAACAAACCACTTACTCAAAATGAAATTTGGTTCTAGAATCCAAAATCTCAATGCACACAAATATGGGATTTGCATCAATAACTCATATATTATCTAAATGATCTTTAGTTCTTAGTCCAATTATCCCTATTAAAGGCGAAAGGTATGGTTGGACCTTGTACTGATGGACGGACCCCTTTGTCTTAAAATTTTTCCTCAAAGCCCCAATTTTAAACAAATTTTGCTGATTCGCATTTCGACGACCTTCAAGGAAGGGGTGGGGAGCAAACAAGCTCGAATAGCTTTACTCGTTTACATTAACCTGCCTCTTTTTTTTTTCTACTTGCTTAACTAGACAACTTGTTTAAACTAGTTTTATGTAGTCAAGACATGCCTTCCTTACACGAGTTGAGTTCTCGCAAATCAAACTCAATGTGTCAAACATTTCGAGTATAACTTTAAATTCGATCTCGACTCATTTATAAACAAGTTTAACTCCAGTCATATTTTTTTGAGCCAGTACAAGTCAGCCTCAGTCATTGTGTAGCCATAATTGGGGGGCATGTTCAATTTTCAGTACTTTCATCTTTTGAGACGGACGTACAGCCGTCAGATCATTTTGATCTATCTGATGGGGAACCATGTTGGCATTGGATTTATGGCATTAATAGGGGCTTGTCAAAAAAGGTTCCAGATTTGCATATAACATATTTTTAAAGCCATCAATTGCCATCTTTCAAGGTTTGATAAAATGCTCCTAAATAAGTTTCATGGTGTGGCTTGATTTGTTAAGTGTTTAAACACATGCAGAATATATAACCATGATTGGTGGTTTGTTCATTTGTGAGGAAGGAGAAAGGAACTTCAAGATAAATATTTGGCAAAGCAAAACTGCAAAACAGATTGCCAAAAAATTTCATCTGGCGATCTTCTTAAAACATTTCTCCTCTTTTTTTTGAAGTGCATTTCTGTCATTCAAATGCCTCAAATGTGCACAAATGTCAAACCCGACTAGTGAGATGTGTTTAGTCATTTTTTGAAATTCTGGAGACCCTCAATGAAATTAAAAATGGTGGCTATGTCGAACACATACCATGCATGGGGGATTTGCAAGGTTTATGATGGGGATTTCCTTGTAGTGAAGTTGAGGATCCATTTTGTTTTCCTTTCTGTTTCTTTTTTACTTTTCTTGTTTCAGCCCAATTAATTTGGACAAATTGCTATTTTAGTATTAGTCTTTAAACAATGAAAACAAATGGTTAGTCTTAAACCTATGAAAACCACAAGGATATGAACATCAAAAACTAAAATAATTTTGCATTCCCAATTGCAACTATCCTTGCCTCGTAATGATCAAATCATGAGATATAAGAATAAATCACTAGAATATGAATCACTACAAAAATCGAAACCATTTTCTGAATTTCACATGCAAACCACAACTCTTAATCAAGCATGTTGAGCATAAAGTGTTGGGATCTTCTAATAATAAGAAAATGAGTTTTGACAATAAGATATCAAAAATATAAGTTGACAGAATAAAGCATGCTAATCTACCATCAAGACGTTGCAATATCATTTGAAAACAAACTAACAATTATATTTAAACCAAGAACACCAAGCCAATTTGCACAAGGCAAAAGCGGGGACTTGCAGCGATCTGTCAAAATTTAATTGGAAATCCAGCGACTGAAGACAAGTCAGATCGGCAGTTTGGGCAGGTGTGAGATCCATGGGAGGTGTTAGTTCCATGGGCCAACCACCTGAAGAGACACAAACAATGGAAGGTATGGTGGCATGTGGTGACGACGATGCGATCGGTCGAGTTGAACTCTTCACGGCATATGGAACAGTCATCATTGCCAAGGCGCTCGAGGAGCCGATCACAGCCATGTTCACCACTGGGTCCACCAGCCTCTTTGTCGCTTATATCTATCGTGCATTCTACACGTATCTCCAAAAAGACAGTAAAACGAGATGGGTTGTTGTTCCTGGCCTCTTCCATCTTGCTCATAATAGTTCTAGCAACCTCAGCTTTTGCCTTCTCTGCAGCCTCGGCATCCATATCCATGTCGTCGTGGAGGGTATTATAGGCCAGTTGCTCCATATAACTAGCGTCACAAATTTGCGTAGAATACCTGGTGACGATCTTTTGCTCATAGCAGCGTTGGGTCTTCATCACCTCATCATCTTCTCCGATAACCTTCAATGTATCATCCAGAAAGAACCCTATCATTACTACAAACCCGCTGCCTGTTGGGTGAAGATCTTCGGGGAGCTCCAATTCTTGAATAAAGCCGGTCACTTTGATGTCAATCTCCATTTCTCTCTTTGAAAGAAAGAAATGGGTTGGTAGAAGAAGTCTAAGGTTTCCTTTTTTCCTCTTCTATTGGGGTGAGGAAATTGGGCTCCCTTCGACCGGGTACTTATAGTCTTAAGCCATTATGACTAAATTAATAAGTGGAGATGCCTTCGACATTTTTAATCATGAACTTGCAAAATTGCATGTCAGATTTAGATGCAAAGAACAAATATGGATGCGGTTTAGTCCATAGCCACAAACATTGTGCTTTTTTAAAAATATATATATCTATAAAACACGAAAAATAAGTTTTTGATTTAAAACTTTCAAAACCCGCCATTTTTAGGAACAAAATGAAAATGAAAAAAAATTGAAACGCTTTTTTTTTAAGTGTTTTTTCATTTATTTTAATTACAAATTTATTGTATACAATTTTTTTCATTTTTATTTGTTGCTTATTTGTTTATTTTTTGATGTTGGCATTATTTGTTTCTTACATATTTAAATTTTCCTTAATTTTTAGGCTTTGAAATAGTTTCTATTTTGGTACACGTTTTTTTAAGAAATCAATTTTATCTTAAATAAATTTGGTGACATCCATCTTTGGTCCTTTCAGAGCCACTTTTTGTCAATTCAATCAGCCCAGCTTGCATAGTTCGGCAAACCAAACTAATGTGCATGTCTTAAATGGGCCAACCATTCCTGTTGTGGTAAAGAAATCAGTTAAGCCATTGGTGTGGGATCCGAAGCAGGCTGTGATGGAAATTGTCTTAAATGCAAGTCACCAAATCAAGCACGTCCTTGTCAAGTGTTGGCCATTCCACTCAGCCCCATATGTACCTTTTACTATATGTATATATAGATATATATATATATATTTATATATAAACTCAAGAGGGATGTATCCTATGGATAAAAACTTCTGTACAAACTTGATTTTTTTTTCCTCCTTACACAACAAGGATATTGCTAAACTAAAACCATTTCGTCATCACAATTTATTTAGCATTTGCAGAATTACAGAAGCGATGAATTGCGACAATCCTTGTCTCCATCAAATCATGAGATATAAACAAAAAATAACAAGAACATGAATTGGAACCTAAATGGGAACAATTTTCTAAATTTTGCACGCAAATGATTACCCATGTCAAGCATTTTGGATGACCATATATAAAGTATTTGGAAATTTTGATCATAAGAAAATAAGTTCGTTCAAGATATCAATTGTATGTGACACAGGAATGTATGCTATCTATCAGAGCTCCATATGTACTAGCCCAACCTAAAGCTGCAATATCGTTTGAAAACAAACTGACAAATATATTTTACTTCTTAGTAGCCCAAAAGCTGCAAGCCAACTTGCACGAAACAAACTAATAAGTTTTTGGGCCACATATGTATATATATATATATATATATATATATATATATATATATATATATATATATATATATATATATATATATATATATATATATATATATATATATATCTATTTGGGCCACTATAACTAATATTTCATTTTTTTAGGTTCTCAATAGGCAAGTCGAGATATCTTTGACATTTTTTACCGACCTTAGCCAATTGTCAAATTGGATTTTGATGAAAGAAGGAATATTGATGCTTTGGACCCAGGTCAAAAGGTTTATCGAGTCCAAATCCATGTAGTTAATTTTTGCAGGCAAAATTTTGCATTTGAGTGCACCCATTCAAACCTCCTGCCAAGTTGCGCATGGTACCAAACGAATGATGGATATTACGCATAAACTGGTAAGATGTAATTCTTGATCTCACAGGACCTCATCTAAGACCATATCCAATTAAGCTAGAACTGGTAAAGTCTGGTATGATAATGCTCAGATTTGACCCGATTCTGATCCTTTTACATCCCTAAAAATAGCACCATATTCTAAATATCTTGGAGCACTGAATTTGGAGTAGGGCCGTACATGAGCATAATTGAGCTCGAGCTGGGCCAGCTCAAGCTCGACACAACACAAAAAACATGACTTCAAGCTGAGCTTGAACTCAAGTTGATTTTCATGGAACAGGATGAGCTTGACTCAACTATATAGTGTCAAGCTTGAGCTCGATTCACTTTACTCGTTTACATTAACCTGTCTCATTTTTTTTATTTATTTAACTAGTCAACTTGTTTAAACCAGTTTTATATAGTCAAGGCAAGCCTTGTATACACGAGTTGAGTTCTAGAACTCGACCTGTAAAAACATTTTGAGAATAAATATATTAGCAGATATGAGCCTGGAATAGATATTGAGCCCCATCTACACAAGTGTAGGGAGTTCAAGAATTTTGTGGGTCAGATCCATATGACAATTGTGTTCTTTTTAGTTATAATGCACCTAATTCTGGGTAAGCCCTGTTGTGCTTAGCGCGCAACAGCGCCCGAGCAGGGGCCTGCGATAGTGCAGGCCCCCCTCCCTTTTCCAACTTTTATAGCAAAAATGCCCAACAAGGGGCAGTTTTGGCTCCTTTGAGTGGGCAATAGCCCTTGTCACACCTCAAAAGAGTGTTGGCAGGGCTAATGGCCTACCCCATTTAGTCAAAACCTATTTTTCTAAAAACATTTTGAAAATAAGTCAAAATTCTTTGTAATTCGGATGAAAATATTGGGCAATTCAAAAAAATTCAAATTTTGAGTTTTGGCATCAAAACTCTCTAAAAATACCCCCACAATCCCCCTCTCGGGCAAGAGTTGGTCCTTGGGAGAAACTCTAGTGTATTCTCATTTGAAGACTTAGAGTTTCTCTTGAGCTCTCTCTCTCTCTCCCTCTTCCTCTTTCCATTTTTCTCCAACTTGGAGCAAGCTACAACTATTCATGGGAGCACCAAAGATCTCTAGGAGAACTCATCTCCCTCATCTTGGAGCTTTATTCATGGTGAGATCAAGATTATTTCAAGCATGGTTGTTCTTTTTGCTCACGCTATTCTCACTAGATGTATGTAATCAATATCTCACCTCTTTCTTTCTTTTGTTCTTCCTCTCCCCATGGCCAAAAGAGGTAGCTCTAAATCTCTATTTTAGAGTCAAGAGGCTATGCTCGAGTGCACCAGGAGCATGAGAAGATGAGATGATCTTTCATTTCCATGCTTGAGTCATGTTATTTCATTTCTTGAAAATAGCCTTGCCTTGTTTCCCTTCTTTCTCTCTTCCTCATTTCTCCATGGCTAAGGAAGATAGCTCTCAATTTCTATTTTAGAGTCAAGAGGCTATGTTCAATTGCATCGTGAGCATGAGAATATGAGATGATATTTCGTTTCATAGTTGAATCATGTTTTCTCTCTTAGTTGAAACTCTCTATCTCTTTTTCCTTCCTTGAATAATGTCTACATATTATCCATGCATAATTGTTTGGTTTTGTATTTATATGTGAATGTATGGCGAGAATGAAAGTATGGTTTGAGAATTTTGACTTTTGTATTCATTTTTGAGGTTGGGAATTGTCCAACCCGGGAAAAACCCTCACGAAATATGTACATTCTAATGTGCATTTGCATGTCATTTTGTTCGATAGTTTTCATTTTGATCATCCGATTAGGAACCCTATGAGCACCTTATCGTGTGGTTTGAGCTTCTTCCATACTCAACGGTGGAATAAATATATTCCCTTTCAACCAATGGAATAACAATATTCTATGTTTATATAAGTTATATTTTTCAAAACATTTTCAAAAGAAACCGTCTAATGCGGCCATAGAATTAAAATATTCTATGTACGTATATACGTGTTATATACATATACATGCACATGATTATTTCTTTTTGTAATTATCTCTTTACGATTTAACATATCCTTTTACAAACACTCATATACGTATATATAAATATATATACGTGTATTCCAATTTTTAAATCTCTCTCTTTCTAAAATGATCTTCTCTTCTCTATTTGATTTAAACCTCATTTTCACAAGGTTTCATAGATGTGTGTGTGTATATATATATATATATATGTAAGTATGTATTTAAATACGTATCTCTCTTCCTTTTAAATCTTTGATTTTATGGTTTTCAATATCTCTTTCTCTCTCTCTTTATCTATATCTCCCTTCGGATCAAGTCTTTATTCTTTTCACATTCTTTAAATATTTTTCTCTTGTCATTTAAGATTTTAATTTTTCATTTACCGACTTTATCATGACCACAAATCAAGTAATGACCCAATATTGGATTCATGCTCGACGGTCTATAAACCCAATCTATTTTCAAAAACTTTTCCTTTTTATATATGATAGTTATCCAAACAAAAATCTTAGATGTATGTTATGGTACGAATGTTTTTGCATGAATGTTGTGGTAGGAATGTTTCATTCTCTTTTAATTATATATGCTTCATTCTCTTTTAATCATATAGGATCAATGCATTCATGCATTAACAATCACTCAATATCACTTATCAGCACAATCACATCTCTAAAAGAAGTTAAGCAAGATGTGGTGGAGCTCTAACTAGATGGCAACCAAATTAGAGCAAAACCTCAAACCTACTTAAAGTCTTAAGAGAACACTAAAGTAATTTTAAAATGATTTCCAAATGATATTTATAAAGATTTTCCAATTCTAGTTTTTCTCAAAATGTCTCACATTCTCAAGTGATTCTGAAAGAATCTTTTCAAAAGCTTGAAACATCAAACTTTCAAGATTTTTCCACACCACACATCGAATAAAAAAATGTTCAAGTTAAAATGAAATGCATTAATGATAAACATAGCCCTTGGGTTGATTACCCCTATTAAAATCGTCAAGAACGGTCGATTCTCGTACCGACGGGCGAGTCTCTTTCTTTCTATTTCAAAACAAAAACCTCAATTTTCTGGAGCACTCCAAAACCAACAAAAAATTTTGAGATGCAAACAAATGGCGACCGCGATGGGACCCATCATCGTTTGGCTATGATTATAGTTGATGCATTTTCACGAACTTGAACATCTCATATATTGCCGATGATACAGCATGTTCCCTTCTTCGGCCTTGACGTGATCAGCATTTCATTACATTGCTTGATGACTATGTTTTCTATCTTTCATATAAGACTAATTGAGGAGGATCAATAATGTTCACTTGGATCTAGGATCAAATACAACCCTTTATCAATTTAAGGCTTGATTAAAGACAATGTTTATTCTTCTTCTTATTTTAATCATCATCTTAGGAAAACATTGCATTAGAGACAACCAATTTTGTATGCTTTCTCTTATTTCAAAAACTTCCAATGCCTATTTGTCCCAGTCATCAGGTTGCCGGGCTTGGTCTTAGGCGGTAACACATGACTAAGCCTTACAACTAGACCACACGTTGGGTCGAAAAGCCCCCTCGTTAGTATCATGAGAGGTAACTTGTGGTATATCGATGAGTGTCCAAGAAGAAGTTGATAAACCTTACCCTTAGTTGCCAAATGAAGGAGTCTATGCTCGTATCAAGCCTCTTGGCTAAAGTATATTGGCATATCTTATATGAAAGAATTATTCTCAATTAGTGTCCCACGCTCCTTTTCCAAATACATGCATGATAAAGGTGGCTTTCAAAAATGTTGGATGTTTAAGATTGTATGATGATTACATCAATTTAATAATTCTACATTCCGTTTTCTTATTTAAATCAATGTCTTCTTCAATCATCTCTATATAATCTTCAACATGATCACACCATAAGTTCATGCTTTAACCCTACTATCTAAATGACATTGATTTTTCAAATGTTGTCATTCAGTAAATCCATTTTTCATAATTACTTAAAGATTTATATATTACTTTGTCAATCTCTCATCTATTCATTTGTCCAACTTCATATTCTCAAACATGATGGCCAGTTGTTGGCTCAATTACCAGCTTAGCTTGACTTATGTCATGCATTTCTTTGGCCATCATTTGAGCCAAATATTTTTTCAAGTTCCAATACTTATGATGTGTCTTTCCTCACATTTTACTACTTCTATAATTTCATTGGATCATCAATTATTCATTGGCAAGTCTATTTTTTCTAAAGTTGCTTCAAAATGTACGTTTTATTATATATTGTCAATCATTTATTTATTTGTCCGACCTCATATACTTGAACATGATGGCCACCTATTGGCCCAATTACCAACTCACTTGACTCAGGTCATGCATGATTTTCTCTCATTCATGTGCAGCTCAACAACTTTCTAGCTTGAATACACATAGTGTGTCTTTCTTCCCATGGGTCATCAATTATTCTTTGTTTGTTGTAGAATTGCTTCAAAATCTACATTTCATCATACTTTGTGAATCCCTCATTTATTTATTGGTCCAACCTCACGTTGTCTAATTCAATTACCAACTTTGCTTGGCTTAGGTCATACATTCTTTTTCCTCATAATTCTCTATCCTCAATACTCATAGTGTATATTTCTTTGTATTTTACTACTTCCATAATTTGAGACCTCGATTGCTCTTTGTCAATTCATCATTTATTTGTCCAGAATCACATTCTTGAACGTGACTTTGCTTGACAATTTTCTAGCATCAACACCCATAGTATATCTTTTTTTCTATTTTATTACTTTCATGATTTCATTGGGCTATCATTTATTCCAAATTGAATGTGAATCTTTGCTTTACTCGAGTATAATTCATTTTCAATCATTAAACATGTGCTGGAGTATACTCCATTTTCAATCATCAGACATGCAAGAATCAAACATCATGTATTGATAAATTGCTCATAAATCTCTATATCTTCATATATTATCAACTTGATATCTTGCTATGAGAATCACTATTTACCGATCATATTTCTACAATAAATTTCTTTCATTCAAGCTTTGTCCCAATTGCATGTCAAAATTCTTTTATATCCAAGCTCAGACACGTGATATTACCTTTTACCCTCACATATCAATTTTGTCCATGCTTTCATTTTATTGAGGCAATTTCCATTAATTTCGCCTCAATCTTAGTTCGTGATCAACACGTGCTTGACTTGGGCCATACCTTCCTTGTTTTCTCACTTATATTTAGCCCAATAATTTTTCTGCTTCAATACATATGGAATGTCTTTTTTCCCATTTTACTACTTCCATGATTTCATTGGGCCATCACTTATTTCAAGATTTTTGCTAATGCTCCGATTATATTCTATTTTCAATCGTCGAACATTTGATATTTGACTTCTTCATTCACCCATGTTAAATCTATATCTTCATGAATCGAACCTTAGATATTTATACTCTACTTGAGATTTAATAATTTCAAGTCTAAGATTCTTTGTTTTCTACATTATCTTGATATCTCGCCATGAGAATAACCAACTACCGATCATATTCTTATAACAAATTTCTTTTCTACCAAATTTGTCTCAATTTTTTGTCCTTGGAGACAAAACAGAAATTCTTGCATACCAAAACTCATATATATGTTATTACCTTGCACTCTCAATTTTCTATTAAGGATACCAGTTTCTCTTATATAACTTTGTTCGCACCTTCCTTTTATTGAGGCAATTGTCATTAGTTTCTTTGCCTCAATTCCAATCTAAGGCATCAATCTTTTATCTTCTACCTAGCATTCCGTTTTGAATCAGATCCTATCTTTTACCACTCATGGCAACTGCTAATACTGGGGCATTTTTTTTCAAGACATTTTCAAATTACTTTTGCGACAAATATTTTTCATGAACAATCATCATTATCCATAGCAAAATGGATCATATCTCAATCAAATCAACTCAGTTGTTAAGTTGAAGATTTGATTAAATGCAATCCGGACACTAGGCTCAGAGCTTTCTAAAAGCTAGCTCAACCATGTCGCTAGACAAGAGAATTTTATGGAGCAAGTGCAACTTAGCCGTTTGGTTAAGGGCTTTTTCAAAGCAAGCTCAACCCAAACATTAGTTTGGGGAATTTTAACAAGTTCAAAATCCAGCCTTGGGTGAAAACAAAAAATTCACCAAAAGGCATTCGAGGTGATAAGAAATTTTCTTGTCACAACCAATGAATGAGCAATAGAGTCTCATCCATTGCTTCAACAAAGGTGTTCGAGGTGATGAAGGTTATTTCCGGGCATTGCCACTTGTTATTGAGCAACCCATTCAGGAAAGGAGTAAAACCTAAATTTATGGACAAAAGAGCAACTCGAAACCTGCAATGCAAGCCGAAGCAACCCGTGTAGGTAAACGGGTTAAACCTGCACTGCAAGCCAAAGCAACCCACGTAGGTAAAGGGGTTAAACATACACTACAAGCCCATATACCCCACATAGGTAAGGGGTTGAACCTGAAGCCAACGCATCGCACACAAGTAAGGGGTTAAACTTGCGATGCAAGTTGAGGCAACCCATTCAGGAGGCTTAAACTTGAATTTGATTTTGACAAACCCGCGCAGGCAAGGGGTCAAACCTGCAACATTAGCTGAAACAACTCATTCAGGTAAGGGGTTAAAACTTAAAATACAGTTCCAACATTTTTAATCTTTTTAGCCAAAATATTAGTCACTCAAAATAGGAAAACGCGATCCCCTTCGAGCTTTTGCCTACGCCCAGGCAGGGGCCTGTGACAGTGCATGCCCGCCTTCCTTTTCCTATTTTTCTTGCAAAACGTCCCCCAAGGGGCGGTTTTAGCTCCTTTGAGTGGGCAATAGCCCTGGTCACACTTCAAAAGAGTGTTGGCAGGGCTAATGGCCTATCCCATTTAGTCAAAACCTATTTTTCTAACAAAATTTTGAAAATAATTTAAAATTCTTTGAAATTCGGATAAAAATATTGAAAAATTTAAAAAAATTTAAATTTTGAGTTTTGGCATCAAAACTCTCTATAAATACCCCCACAATCCCCCGTCTTGGGCAAAAGTTGATCATTGAGAGAAACTCTAGTGTATTCTCATTTGAAGACTTAGAGTTTCTCATGAGCTTTCTCTCTCTCCCTCTTCTTCTTTCAATTTCTCTTCAACTTGAAGCATGCTACTACTCTTCAAGGGAGCACCAAAGATCTCTAGGAGAACTCATCTCCCTCATCTTGAAACTTCATTCAAGGTGAGATCAAGATTATTTCAAGCATGGTTGTTTATTTTCCTCACGCTATTCTCACTAGAGGTATGTAATCAATATCTCACCTCTTTCTTTCTTCTTTTCTTCCTCTCCCCATGGCCAAAGGAGAGAGCTCTAAATCTCTATTTTAGAGTCAAGAGGCTATGCTCGAGTGCACCAGGATCATGAGAAGATGAGATGATCATTCATTTCCATGCTTGAGTCATGTTATTTCATTTCTTGAAAATAGTCTTGATTTGCTTCCCCTCCTTCTCTCTTGCTCATTTCCCCATGGTTAAAGGAGATAGCTTTCAATCTCTATTTTAGAGTCAAGAGGCTATGCTCAAATGCACCGAAAGCATGAGAAGATGAAATGATATTTCTTTTCATAGTTAAATCATGCTTTCCCTCTTAGTTGAATCTCTCTATCTCTTTTCTCTTCCTCGAATATTGACTACATATTATCCATGCATAGTTGCTTCGTTTTCTATTTATATGTGAATGTATGGCGAGAATGAGAGTATGGTTTGGGAACTTTTACCTTTATATTAATTTTTGAGGTTAGGACTTGTCCAACCTAAGGAAAACCCTCACAAAATATATACATTCTAACATGCATTTGCATGTCATTTTGTTTGATAGTTTCCTTTTTAATCATCTGATTTGGAATCCTATTGAGCACCTTATCGTGTGGTTTGAGCTTCTTGTATACCCAACGATGGAAAAAATATATTCCCTTGAAACTAATGGAGTAACAATATTCTATGTTTATATAAATCATATTTTTCAGAACATTTTCAAGGGAAACCTTCTAATGCGGCCTTAGAGACTTAGTTTAGACTCTTACATGAGTCCAAGCTCTCCTCCGGCCTACATAAAACTTGAAGTCAGTTGTTTTCATTTCTTGATTTTTATTCTCATAAAGACATGTACGTATATACGTGTTATATACATATACATGCACATGATTATCTCTTTTTGTCATTATCCCTTTATGATTTAACAAATCATTTTACGAACTCTCATATACCTATCTATGAATATATATACATATATTCCATTTTTTAAATCTCTCTCTCTTTCTAAAATGTTCTTCTCTTCTTTGTATGATTTAAACCTCATTTTCACAAAGTTTCATATATGTATCTATATATATATATGTCTATATATATATATATATATATATATATTTATATATATATATATATATATATATATATATATATATATATAAATGTGTATGAATACATATATCTCTTTCTATTAAATCTTTGATTTTATGATTTTCATGATCTCTTTCTCTCTCTCTCTTTATCTATATCTCTCCGTGGGATCAAGTCTTTCATCTTTTCCAATTATTTCAATATTTTTCTCTTATCATTTAAGATTTTTGCTTTTCATTTACCGACTTCATCAAGACCACAAATTAAGTAATGACTCAATACTGAATTCATGCTTGACGGTCTACAAACCCAATCTATTTTCAAAAACTTTTCCTTTTTATATATGATAGTCATCAAAACAAAAATCTTAAATGTTTAATATGGTAGGAATGTTTCTAGATGAATGTTGTAGTATGAATGTTTCATTAATTTTTAAATCATATATGCTTCATTCTCTTTTAATCATATAGGATCAATGCATTCATGCATTCACAATCACTTAATATTACTTATAAGCACAATCACATCTCTAAAAGAACTTAAGCAAGATGTGACGGAGCTCTAACTAGGTGGTAACCGAATTAGAGCAAAACCTCAAACCTACTTAAAGTCTTAAGAGAACACTAAAGTGATTTCAAAATGATTCCCAAATAATATTTATGAATATTTCCCGATTCTAGTTTTTCCCAAAATGTCCAACATTCTCAAGTGATTCTTCAAGAATCTTTTCAAAAGTTTGAAACATCAAACTTCCAATATTTTTCTTGACCGCATATAGAATAAAAAAGATGTTCAAGTTAAAACGAAATGCATCAATGATAAACATAAACCCTGGGTTAATTACCCCTGGTAAATGCATCTGGAACGGTCAATCCTCGTACCGACGGGCAAGTCTCTTTCTTTTTTATTTCAAAACAAAAACCTCATTTTTCTATAGCACTCCAAAACCAACTAAAAATTTTGGGAAGTCTTAAGGTTTCCTTTTTTCCTCTTCTATTGGGGTGAGGACATTAGGCTCCCTCTGGCCGGATACTTATAGTCTTAGGCCATTATGATTAAATTAATAAGTCGAGATGCCTTTGATGTTTTTACTCATGAACTTACCAATTTGCACGTGAGATTTAGATGAAAAGTGCAAATATGGATGTGGTTTAGACCACAGCTTGTTTTTTCTAAAAAAAATATTTGTTTTATAAGTCAGTGATTTAAAACATTAAAAACCCCATATTTAAAAAAAAAAAAGCCAAAATGAAAAAATGTGAAACACTTTTTTTGTTTTAAGTGTCCTTTTGATTTCTTTTAATGACAAAATGCTGGTTTACAATTTTTTTCATTTCTATTTTTGGCTTTTTTATTTATTTTGGATGTTGCCATTACTAGTTTCTTAAATATTTAAACTTTCCCTATTTTTTTGTAATTTTTATGTTTTGAACTAGTTTCTGATTTTTGTACTTATTTCTTTTAAGAAACCAATTTTATCCTAAATAAAACTCCCATCGTAGCCATGCAACCAAAAAATCCATCTTTGGTCCTTTCAAGGCCACTTTTTATCAATTCAATAAGCCCAGCAACAATATTTGGTTGAACCAAACTAGTGTGCATGTCACGCACCCCCAATGCAGAAACAACTCTGCTGGAGGGATCACCTCCGAAAATGAAATAAGAAAATGGAGCTATACACAGATCCATAAGGGATAAACAAAAACCTGTCAGGAGACTAAGAAATACATCACAAAAAATCTATGCACGACCTCCATGTATATGCAAAAACATGGAAGGAAGGCCAGATTACAGATCCAACAATTTACTGGCTATATCAATAGCAGAGTCATAAAAAACAATTTGTAGCTTTTGGGCGTGCAGAAGAACTTTCTGAAATTTGGGATCTAACTTATGTCTCGCCTCACAGAAACTTCTTATCCAACGCGGCCAAGTTTTATTGTTTGAGATAACAATAATCCTTTGGCATCTGACATGGAAGATTATGGAGAGAACTTCTTGCAAAATCATTGTTTGTGGCATGAGTAGGTCATATGTGATATTCTTCAGTCGCTCTCACAAAATTCTTTATAAGAATCTCTGAAACCTTTAGCCAACTTGAGTTCATGTTGGAGAGCTACAGAGTGAATGCAAATGAAACCTTCTCCAATTCTCGGCCACTCTCCAGCGATACATCCAATTAAAACCGAAAACTTAATAGTCTTGAATTCTGTATCTTTCCGGCTAGTCAGGAGGCAGCTGTCCTCGCAAAATTTGAGGACTCGGCGAAGTTCAACCTCCATTCTGTCTGAATTTTGGCCTAGCATACACCGATTTCTAAACATCCATACACCTCAATGTAATACTTTCAACCTGTCCTCATTAGGGAGAAGACAAGGCCTCTCAATGCCTAAACGTAAAAGCATGGCCTAGAACGGAGGCACTAGAATGATGTTAGATTCTAAAACCTGTTTGACAGATAACTTCAACCAATCTTCACACCAGCTGAATTCCTCAGTTGAAAGATTCTTCACCAAGCACCTGCCCGACCAGTTATCATACAAGAAGCTAAGCTTTCCTTAACCTTAGTCTCCACTTTCCTCTAGCCTTTGACAACACCACGAAAAAACCATGAGTCCTTTGAATGGACTCTTCGGCCCCTTAAGAAACTTTTGAATGGACTGATATATTTCCCGGCAACAAACTTAGCCCACCATTTAATTCTGTAGCAAATGTGTATACCCAAGACTGTAATTCTGGCCAGATTGACTTCATAAATATTCTTTAGCCCAATGCCTCCCTCCTGTATGGGTCTGCAATTTTTATCCCAGGCCATGTAATGCGCTTTGTTCCTCTGATCAACAGGGCCCCAAAGGAAGGACGCCATCAGATTATTCAACCTTTGGATCACCACAGTCGGAAGAAAAAAAAATGCTACTCCAAAATTCTATAGTTTGGTTAACCACATGTCTAGTTAAACATAAAAGCCCAGCAAAGAAAGGACGATTTATTCTTGCTTACTACAAGCCCGATAGTTCTCTCCAAAAGCTCCGGCATGGTTTGAATTTTCCCCAATGATTTTACCTCTAGTTTTGAAGAAATGAGGATATCATCGGTGGATGGCACATGCCAAATCCCACAAAAGAGAGAATTCTGACCCCTCCATTCAAAATTTTATGCTGAAGTTGTTGGGTAACCACTTCCAAAACAACAACAAGGGGGGATATAGGATCCCCTTGTCTGAGCCCTTGCTTCAAGTCAAAATATTATCCACCCCGGTCATTAATCATGACAGATGCCAATGCCGTAGAAAAACATGTAGCCGCAGGACTAGTACAGACATCATTGAACCCAAGCCCTCTCGTAGCCGGAGTGAGGAATTTCCAGTCCACCTTGTCATAGGACTTCGCAAAATCAATCTTCAAGCAACAAGAAGGGGCTGTGCTGTGATCCAAGGAGTTTAGAACTTCATGCGCAAGAATGGCGTTACCACTCAAACTGCACCCTGGGAGAAACACCGCTTAATTAGGGAAGATTACCCTACTAAGGATGGCTTTCATTGGACCTGCTAGGAGTTTGGATAAAAATTTATACAGCGAGTTATGTAGCGCTATTTTCATATGTTTTCCTCTGTGGACACACTGAGGCCCTGGTACATGCCCTCCATAACTTCTCCAGAAACAGCCTTCATTCCAAGTAGATCTTTGACAAATTGATCACATACCTCCCTGATTTTGCTAGGATTCTCCGTGACTCTTGTTATCTTTTTAAGGAAGGAGATGGAACAAGCGAAGATCTCTCTTAGTAAATATATCATATAGGCAACAAATCTGAACATCGAGAATAATGGGATAGATTGTAATCTCAAGTTTTTCTCGATAAGATTAGTGCCTATCTCGAGTTTCTCTCGATGGCTAAGGAATTTCTATCCTTATCCCATGTATGTTCCCTGACTATATGAAGAAGAGCATGTAACAGAGCTTCGATGTATCGATGGTGACAATCAGTGACGATGATTTCCCCAGTCAAGCTGAACTCAGCGTGGCATATACCACAGACCTCATCGTCAAGGTGCTTCATGAACTGGGTGTAGCCATGTCTTCCAATGAGTCCAAGGGGTCCTTCGCCTGCTTTCTCTATCGAGCATACTACATGGATCTCCAATGAGAGAGTAGGAGATGAGTGGGTTTTCTTGGTTGATTGGTTCTCTGATGGCACAAAAGAAGAACATGAGCTAGTTTCCATGGTTGATTGGTTGTCCGGTAGCACAGTAGAAGAAGATGAGCTGGTTTCCTTGGTTGATCAGACCAAGTTCCTAATGGTATCGGCGACCTCAGGGGCTGCCGGCTCTGCTGGCAGGGGATTCATCTGCATGATTTCTTGGAGGGTTTTATAGGCCACTTGTTTGACATAATCCAAGTCATCAACCTGCGAGGAATACATTGTGACAGATTCCTTCTCCCAACAACATTGGCTCATTATGACCCTATCTTCTTCCCTAGTGACCTTCAATGTATCTTTGAGCAGGATCATTATCTTTACCAAGCTCCCCATCTCTGGTGCAACCTGGTTACCATCTTGGCCAGTTTGAACCTGGTTACCATCTTCACCAGCTTCAGGGGGTTGCACCCCTTTTAGGCTGCCAAACACTCCTACCTCAATCTCAATCCCTCTCTTTCTCTTTCTCTCTCTATTATCCTGATGGTATTGGAAAGTGTTGATCTTGAGACTGGGAGTGCCGCTATAGAAGTAGAAGCCAAATGGACCTGTTCTTATTCCCCCCTCTCTCTCTCTCTCTCTGAGCTAGGCATCCTCAGGTGCAGCTTGATTTCCTACGTTCTTCATTTGTTGCCGCTATTGCGCCGGCCTCCCACTCCAAGCTTACTAGGTTACGGTGGGAATTGCATAGGATCGGGGCTTCTATGGCCACCATCCTCCCTCCCGGTACTACTAGAGTGGCCAGGCATACACCTCGTCACATGGTTTCTCCATGAGGTTTGCGTCTTGGAATATGTGGGGCTTGGGAGCCTGTTATAAGCATAGATATCTCTCTTGGTTGAGACCAAATTGTCTATGATTTCTCTTGCATGTGTTCGTACTTTGTTGCATCAACCGTCATTTGGGTTTCTCTCGGCTAATGGTGTCGCTGGGGCCATCCTGCTGGCCTAGTCTCCCCCTCTTACGGGGGATGTGGTGCATGTTGGTTATTACTCTATCTCGGTCATTCTCAATGGTCTCTGGCCCAATGGCCTGGTCTTAGTTTCTGTTGTCTATGGCCCTTGCGTTGGGGTCCTGCGTGACCAATTGTGGGATGAGCTGCATCATGCTCATCAGCTTGTTTCCTCGATTTGGCTTTTGGCAGGAGACTTCAATTGTTTGCTCAATCCTGACGTCTCTTCATCCCTTGTCTCTTCTGGTCCGTCTATGTCGGCTTTTCATTCGTTCATTGATGAGTTCAGTCTTTTTGACGTGGCTCTGAGCAATGGCAAGTTTATTTGGTCCAACAATAGGAATCCTCTGATTCTCCATAGGTTGGATCGGGTCTTCCTTTCGCCTGAGCTATTCTTTGTTTTTCCTTCGTCCTGCTTGGTTCTTGGGTCGAGACACTTGTCTGATCATGCTCCACTGCTCCTTTCCCTTCTTAGGGGTAGGGATGGTTCTGGGCGTGCCGGGTTCCGTTTTGAGCTTTGGTGGCTCTTAGATGAGTCCTTTGTGGCTGTCATCCCTAAATGGTGGGCTCATACCATCAATGGTAGATGGGCTGATTTCAGGCTCTCGCAGAAGTTGTACTTCATTAGGAGAGAGATTTTTGCTTGGAAGCACATTTTCTGGAGTGGAAAGTTTTTTGAGGTGACCGGTTGGGATGAGGAGATCATGTCCCTCCAATCTTCTGACACTATTTCTCAAGATCAGTCTTCCCGCCTCCTTTGTCTCCAGTGTTTGGTTTTGGAGTGGCGGATGAGGGAGTCCATCCACTAGCAGCAGCGTTCTAAGCTGGTTGGCTTTCGTATTCTCCCGGTTTTTGACCGTCTGTTTTTGGGATTTCTATTCTAAGCTTATTCACTTTTGTGCCCCGCTGCCAAACTTTCCCCTTTCCTCCCTCTTTGTCTCGTGTGCGATCTCTCTGGAGTGGCCCTTCCTGCACCAAGACATGAAGAATGCTGTCTGGGCCCTCGGTTCTAGTAAGGCACCCAGCATTGATGGTTTCCCTGTTGAATTTTTCCGCACTTTTTGGGAGACTTGTACCGCTGATGTGTTTGCGTTTTGTGATGAATTTGCTCCAATTCCGTCTTCCTTAAAGAACTTAATCGAGCCACCGACGTCTTGGTGCCTAAGCATCCGAATCCTATTGTAATCACCCCAAATTTTTCTGAAGGACTATGATGTTTTATCCAAGTGCGAAATTCAAATTTAGGCACAAGATTTCCAAAATACAACTTTCAGATCCAAATTAAATCCAAAATACTACTCTCAGATCCAAATTAAATCCAAAATAGAACTTTCAGATCCAAATTAAATCCAAAATACTACTTTTAGATCCAAAACTCAAGTTTAGATCCAAATCAATCATTTAAGACTAATTTGCCCTTCCTTTTGACAAAAAACCTCTTTTTAGAGGGTGATTTTAGTCTTTTTTTAAACAAGACCGATTTGCCCCTCATTTTGACCAAAAAATCTCCTTTTAGAGGGTGATTTTAGTCTTTTTTTAAACAAGATCGATTTGCCCATCCTTTTGACCAAAAACCTTCTTTTAGAGGGTGATTTTAGTCTTTTTGGTAAACAAGACCAATTTGCCCCTCCTTTTGACCAAAAACCATCCTTTTAGAGGGTAATTTTAGTCTTTTTGGGTGGACAAGACCCATTTGCCCTTCCTTTTGGCCAAAAAAATCTCCTTTTGGAGGGTGATTTTAGTCTTTTTAGGTAAAAAAAAAATTCAAATTTTGGGTTTTGGCTCCAAAATCCTCTATAAATACCCCCCATATCCTCCCTCTTGGGCAAGATTAGTCCTTGGGAGAAACTTTAGTGTATTCTCACTTGAAGACTTAGAGTTTCTCTTGAGCTCTCTCTCTCTCTCCCTATTCCTCTTTTCATTTCCTTCTCCAACTTAGAGCAAGCACTTTTGGAGCTTCATTCAAAAGGGGATCTTCAAGTGAAGGTGTTCATCTTCCTTAAGTCATTTCTCATTAGAGGTATCTAATCTTTATCCCTCTCATTTCTCTCTTCTTTCTTTTCATTAATGTTCTTATTATTATGTTATTTCTTTTTCTTAAACATAGTCTTGTTGTTGTTTTCATTTTCTCTTCTCATCTTCATCTCCCCATGGCCAAAAGAGATAGCACTCAACCTCTTTTTAGAGACAAGAGGCTATGCTCAAATGCACCGGGAGCATGAGAAGATGAGATGATATTTTATTTTATGATTAAATCATGCTCTTTCAAGTATTCTTGTTGTTCTTGTTCTTTCTCTATGTTAATATCTTCTTGCTCTTTCTTCTCTTCAATATATTCTTGTTGTTGTTATTTTTTTCCTTAATGAATATATTTTTGTTGTTATTGTTATTTCATTTCTTCAATATGGTCTTGTCATTGTTATTTTATTTTTTTTCTCTTCTTCCTCTTCCCATGACCAAAGGAGATAGCCCTCAATCTCTTTTTAGAGACAAGAGGCTATGCTCAAGTGCATTGGGAGCGTGAAAAGATGAGAGGATCTTTCATTTCATGATTGAATCATGTTTTCTCTTTTATTAAATATAACATTGTTTCTCTTTCTACATTTTCTCCTCATCTTCATCTCCCCAGGGCTAAAAAAGGTAGCTCTCAATCTCTTTTTAGAGACAATAGGCTATACTCAAAGTGCACCGGGAGCATGGAAAGATGAGATGATCTTTCATTTTAATCATGTTCTTTCTTTTCATGAATACATTCTTATTGTTCTTTTATTTCCTCTTATTTTCCTCTCTTTCACATTTCTCCATGGCCAAAAGAGATAGCTCTCAATCTCTATTTTAGAGTCAAGAGGCTATACTCAAGTGCACCGAGAACATGAGAAGATGAGATGGTATATCAATTCATAGTTACATCATGTCTTCCCTCCTAATTGAACTTTGCTTTTTCCATCATTCTCATTCTTTCTTTCATTCCTTGAAGGTTATCTACAAATTATGCATGCATGGTTGCTTCGTTCTTTACTTACATGTGAATGTATGGCGGGAATGAGAGTGTGGTTTGGGGAATCTTTATTTTCATATTAATCTTTGAGGTTGGGACTTGTCCAACCCGGGATAAACCCTCACGAAAATGTACATGTTAATATGCATTTTCATGTCATTTTGCGCTAGTTTCCTTCTTAATCATCACATTAGGAACCCTAACGAGTGCCTCGTTATGTTGCTTGTTTTCTTTCATACCCGATGGTGGAAGAAATATATCCCTTATAACAAACTAAATAATAATATTCTATGCTTATATAAATCATATTTTCCAATACATTTCCAAAAAGAACCTTCTAACATGGCCTTAGGGACTTAGCTTAAACTCTTGCATGAGTCCAAGCTCCCCTCCGGCCCACATCAAACTTGAAGTTGGTAATTTTAAGTTGTTCTTTGATTTTTCTAATCTTGTGAAGGCATGGATGTATACCAATGTTATATACATTTATGCCAACATGATGACCCCCATCTTTCTCTCTCTATGCTTTCACTTTCTATTTTATAAATTTTCATATGTGCATGAATACGTATGTACATGTGCTCCATCTCCTCTCTTTCAAATATTTATTCCTCTTTTCAAGACCAATATCTTCTCTTATAACATTTCTCATACCCATATATGCGTATGATATTTTTCTTTTCCTCTAAAATCTCTCTTTCTCTTTGAATGAATACATTTTTTTCTCTTAAGTTTTCATATATGTATATATGTGATGGTATGTACACATGTATGCATGTCTTTCTCTATATCTCTCTCTTTCCTTTCATAAGAGTGTTTTATCTCTTGTATTATTTTTAACATTCTCATCTCATGAACTTTCTATTTACCAACTTCAATAAGACCACAAACCAAGTAATGACCCAATATTGGAATCGTGCTTGATGGTCTACAATCTCTATCCATTTTCAAAAACTTTTCCTTCTTATATACAATAATTATAATAACGAAATCTTAGATGTATGTTGTGGTAGGAATGACATTAGATGAATGTTGTAGTAGGAATGTTTTACATTTTTTTCAATCATATAGGGTAAATGCATCTATGCATTCTCACCCACTTTATTTCACTTATGATCACAAGCACCTCTCCAAAGGAACTTAAGCAAGAAGGGATGGAGCTCTAGCTAGGTGGTAACCGAATTGGAGCAAAATCTCAAACCTACTTAAAGTCTTAAGAGAACATTAAAGTGATTTCAAAATGTTTTCACAAGTTTTTCAAATGATATTTACTTGTTTCACTTTTTCCTCAAAACATTTCACATTTTCAAGCAATTCTTCAAGAACCTTTTCAAAAGTTTGAAACTCCAAACTTTCAATATTTTCTACACCGCATATAGAATCAAAAAGATGTTTAAATTAAAACGAAATGCATCAATGATAAACATAGTCCTTGGGTTGATTACCCCCGGTAAATGCGCCGGGAACGATCGATCCTCGTACCGACGGGCGAGTCCCTTTCTTTCCTCTTTCAAAACAAAAACCTTATTTTTCTGGAGCACTCCAAAACCAATGAAAATTTTGGGATGCAAACAGATGGCGACCGTGATGGGACCCGTCGTCGTTTGGCTATGATTATTGATACATTTTCACTAATTTGAACATCTCATGTATTGCCAATGATAAAACATGTCCCCTATTTTGGCCTCGACCCCATTGACATTTCATTGCATTGTTTGATGATTGTGAATGTTTTCTTGCACATAGGACTAATTGAGAAGGATCAATCATGTTCACACATATTTATGATCACATACCACCCTTCTCAATTTAGGAGTTGTTTGAAAGCCATGTTTGCTCTTCTATTTTAATCTTCAAACTTAGGCAACATTGCATTAGAGACAACTCAATTTATATGATTTCTCATATTTCAAAATTCCTCATACCTATTTGTCCCGGTCATCATGTTGCCGGGTTTGGTCTTTGGCGGTAGCACAAGACTAAGCCTTACAACTAGACCACACCTTGGGCGGGAACGCCCCCTCGTTAGTACCATGAGTGGTAATTTATGGTATATCGATGAGTGATCAAGAAGAAGTTGATGAACTCTACCCTTAGTTGCCTAAGGAAGAATCTATGCTCG
The DNA here is from genome assembly GCF_008831285.2 of Nymphaea colorata. Lineage (NCBI taxonomy): Eukaryota > Viridiplantae > Streptophyta > Magnoliopsida > Nymphaeales > Nymphaeaceae > Nymphaea > Nymphaea colorata. Next base: position 9,630,970 of record NC_045139.1, read on the forward strand.
TACTAAGCCATTTGGCTAAGGTATATAAGCATAACTTGATATCGAATTATCGTGACACAAAATTATCTCAATTAGGTTCCTATACCCAATTTTCTAAAAAAAAAAAAAGAAAATTATTTCATGATAGATGTTGATGTGCGTGAAACCTTATGTGATGATTTGCAACCTCATTCCACACATCTACCTCATATTGTCTTTGTCAACCTAGTCAATGTTTTCCAGTAATTCAATTTTTATCTTTTAGAGTCATCATTCAAGATGTATTCTTTCCAACGTGGTGTCACATTCCCTTATGATCACATCCTCGTTGGGGAAGGTCCTGAACGGTCCACATACATTTCTCTTGAGTCTCAACCTTTGGCTCCCGAATGGTATCGGACTTGGCATCCCACCTTCTCTCGGATGTTTCCTTCTTACTTTGAAGAATGTGGGCTAGAGACAGTGGCAGCTGGAGGAATGCAGTCAGTTGATGGAAATTTGGTACATGCAATCGCCGAGCGTTGGAACCCAAGGACCTCCTCCTTTTGGTTTCCTTGGGGAGAAATGACAATATTACTAGATGAATTTGCCGAAATACTAGACCTCCCTACCCCAACTTGTGACCCAAATGATCTATTGGAAAAACAATTCCTTATGAACCCAACCAAGGTCAATGCAAATGACCTCATTGCTCACTTTACTGGACGGAAAACTTGGCCTTTAGTAGAAAACCATGAAAATCAAAGCATCAACATGAAAAATTTGTATGAAGAATTTGGAACCTATGTTGAACCTTCTACCCTACCTCGAAAAGCCATAGGGAGAATTAAACATTGTATGATGCTCTGCACAGTAGGAGTGACCCTTTTTACCAATGGAAGTGACCTTTTAGATGTCCGTATTGCCCAACTTTTTCGAGTATGGGGGCATAGAGGTACCCGACACTTGTCAGTAGCAATGACAGCCTTAGCCTTCCTTTACTGAGGACTCACCCGCTTTACCATTGGAGATATCGACTTCATAGAAGGATGCACATATGCTTTACAATTGTGGTTCCTCAAGCATGCGGGACCCCAAGCCAATCTATTCAGAAACAATGATGGATCATTGACAACGTTGGAGCAATACCGTCATTTGATCGAGCAATTGAATGAAGAAGAGATCATTTGGGATTATTGTGATCGTCGGCAAAGCCTACCCCCATACACTCACCATCATCATGGGCGTACCACACTCTTGGGCCCTTACTTCATAGTTGATTATTGTGCTGATAGATGTATGAGACAGTTCTCTCAAAGGCAGAAGATGGTCTCTTTGCATGCACCAATTGAAGCTATTTCCGAATTTGACCTTAGTTCTCCTCAATGGACGGCATTGTTTGCAGTAGCTCGACAAGAATGGAAGTTACAAATATCATACACTTGGTTCATAGGCCCAGTGGTGAAGAAGGAATATGCTGAGTGGTGGGATGCCAACCAACCACCATCCATCCTTCCCTAAAAAGTTTTATGTTGTCAACTTTGTATTCCTTCTGTCGTTGTCATCTTTATTAGTATCTTTGCATGTAACTTTTAATGCAATATGAACATTCATTTTGTCATCATTTTCGCCCAATAACTCTATTTTCTTATGTCATAAGGTGAATACTTGAAAGCCAACAAGATGGTTGAAACTAGATCGCAAGCTAAGTAGACTCCCCAAAACGAGGCTTCATCCTCTGAACTCCGTCCAGAAACACTTGGTCTCCCAGCAATCGAGCCAGAAGCTTACTATATGTTCCGTTTGTTCATGGAGCGATTCATGAAGGAGCAAGAAGAGCAAAAGGCTTTGATGGTTACTCCAGAGCCGGATAATGAAAAGACTGCCAAGCAAAAAAGAAAAAAGAAAAACAAGTCTTTTGTTGAAAATCAGGATGAAGACTATTTGGGTTCAGATTCGGCAACTAGTAAAGAAGAAAAACCCGAACTGTTTTCTCTCAAAAAGAAAAAGACAATAAAGAAAAATAAAAAGGAAAAAGATGTTATGATAGAAAACAACTCACACAGTCCTATCACCACTGAAAGTTCGGAAGAGAAGCCCAAAAGGAAGAAAAAACCTACCAAGAAAGTCAAAAGGACAAAGAAATACATCACTAGCAACAGCTCAGACAGTGAGAGTTCTGAAGAAAAAGTAAAGGAGATCAAGGGCAAGAAGAAAAAGACCAAGCCAGAATTGATCGAATCAAGTGATGATGAAAGTCCGACTAAGCGTAGATTCTATGAAATGGAGAAAAGAATGAACAATCTTGAGCTTAGGGGGAAGGGGAAACGTTCATACTCATGTAAGGACTACTACCTTGGCATTGAAGGAGACGAAGACGTGAAAGGCTTGCTCAGAGAATTCATCAGATATAATGGAACCACTTGTCCACACGTTCATCTTTCAACCTTTTTCAATGATTGCTACAAAATTCGGACAAATAACAGAGCTTTGTTCCGATATTTTTCAAGAAGTCTTGAAGGCATTGCCGCACAATGGTATAAAGAAAATATCAATCCAATCGAGCTGAAGGAGTTTGACAAGTTGATTAACATGTTTGTTGAAAGATTCAAACAAAATGCTCCCATGGCTCCAACTCTCAGTACCATTTGCAGTCTTCGTCAGAAACAGGGAGAAAAGGCTTGAGAATTCATCCAAAAATGGAGAATGCAATGCAATAAGATGAAGGAGCCCATTTCTGAGACACAAGCCTTGTCACTCATTAGGAAAAATCTTGCCCAACCCTTGAAAAGTCTCATCCGTAATGCTCCAATCAAAACCTTTGCTGAGTTGATTGAACAAGCAAACTCGATAGAAGAAGGGATTGAAGAAGGAGATTTTGATGGAATTATTGCTCCTAAGTACAAAGAAGATGGAAAGAAAGGAGGAATGACACAACTGCCTGTACAATTCATAGCCAATGCTGGCATTAGAAAGGACCATGATAATAACTACAAGCATGACAAGGGAGTCAGTTTCAAGAAGAACACATAGTTTCTCAAAGGCGACGATGAAAGGAAAAACAAACACCCAGGTTGGAGCTACGACCGCAAATTCACTCCTCTGAGCCAGTCTCGGGAGAAGATCCTGGAATACCTTCTCGCCAAAGGAACTATCGTCTTGCCAAAAGTATCAGAGCCTCCAAAAATGATGGGAGGAAATAAAGAAAAATTATGCAAGTTTCATCGTACCCCTGGTCATGACACTGAGGATTGTTTTGTCCTCAAAAATATTATTCAAGACTTCATCAACAAAGATCTCAAGATTTGTGATGATAACACCCCTGAGATACTAAGGAATCCATTCCCTGACCATGGAAAGGCGGCAGTGGCCATGATCACTACAGGCACTCCACTTCCGTACCATCCACAAGAGCACATTCGACCTTATATTGGGAGCAGCTCACACAAAGTCATGGTGGTAGACCAAGGTAAGGAACCTCTAGATTTCATTGCTATGATGAATGGCAGGATAGAAAGTTTGCCCAAGACACTTCATTTGATTCCAAAGACTTTTATCTTACAAGGCGATGAATCATCAAATGACTCCTCAGATGAAGATCCATGCTATTTGGACGTTCTCCCCTTGGAAGAACGTATGGATGAGGGAGACTCGATTCAAGCTTCTAAAAATCAGTCAATTACCTTCTCAGAAAAAGACCTCTCAAAATGGGGATATTTCCATGAAGATGCTCTTTACATCGTTGTCCAGGTCAATGGGATGACGGTGCCACATGTTTTGATTGATGGAGGAAGTGGTTTGAATATTTGTCCTGATCTCATGGCTAAAACATTGGGCTTTCGTGAAAGCAAATATCGTTCTGATAATACCAAGATCTACGGATACGATGGCCGAGGCATGAACAGCAAAGGTACCCTCGACATGAATGTGATCATTGAAAATACTAGCCATTGTATTGTATTTCATGTGGTAGATGTACCACCATCATACAACCTGCTTTTGGGACGACCTTGGATCCATCAAGTACGAGGGATCCCATCCACTCTTCATCAATGCCTGAAATGGAATTTTGGTCCATCAGTCATCACTGTCCGTGCTGAGGATCCGGTCAAGAGGTTGATGCAACCTATGCTCCCTAGGCCAATTGATCCGGTAGATGTACCGAGCATAAGAACAACAAAGGACAGACCTTTGGAAAGAATGGATGCAGAGCATGGAGATAGAGGAATCATCTGGGAATGTTTATACTATTTTAAGCAATCGTGAAAGTTACCAAGAACACCTATTGTATGTTCATTTCATGAAAAACCCCAAGGGTTTTCAGTTGCTTCTGAAAGGTGGCTACCGTCCATTCACTGGCCTTGGGAAAAATGAAGATGGCATCTTGCAACCGATTAGCATCTCTTTTCAGATGAACATGAGAGGACTGGGATATCATGAAGGAATTTGAAGAAGATCTTGGGGGCTAATAGTATTCACTTTTGTTTCAAAATCCTCCCATGAATTTTGTAATTTTGAACATCTTTTTGTCTCGTCTCATGAGAGAACCCATTCAATGAACTAAGAACCTTTTTTTTTATATATGCAAATACAAGTAATTTTTTGTTGTCAATTTCGTCCAACTCTTTCCTTTATCCTCTTTACAGGATGTCGGAACTCAATATGTCTCAGTTTATTCTTTTTCCACGAAAGTCCCCCCAGAAAGCATTTATCGAACAAGCAGTCGGTGAAATGGAACCTATGGCAATACCCGAGTCAGAATTACCATAATTCACTCAGATTCAGAAACAAGAACATCCCTCATCTTTGGTGAATGATCCAATTAAAGAAATTAATATTGGAACCAGTGAAGATCCTAAAATTCTTCAAATTGGCACCAGTTTGTCAGTGAATGAGAAGAAAAGATTGGTGGACTTTCTTATAAGTAACCAAGAAGCTTTTGCTTGGACTTATGAAGATATGCCAGACTTAGACCCCCAATTGGTCGAACATCGTTTGCCCTTAAATCCTAATTGCAAGCCGATTAAGCAAAAATTGTGCAAGCTTGACCCTCGACTAGAAGGCCCTATAAAAGAAGGACTAGAGGACTTGCTAAAGGCAAAATTCATTCGTGCCATCGATTACCCCGAATGGTTGACGAACATCGTGGTGGTCCCCAAGAAAAATGGCAAAGTTAGGTTGTGCATCGACTTTCGAGACTTGAACAAAGCCACACCGAAGGATGATTATCCTATTCCAAACATTGATCTGTTGGTAGACAGTACTGCAGGCCATGCAATGTTTTCTTTCATGGATGGATATTCGGGATATAATCAAATCAAATTAGCAGTCAAAGATCAACCTAAGACCGCTTTTACTACACCCTGGGGTACTTTTTGTTACACGGTAATGCCATTCTGGTTGAAGAATGCTGGAGCAACCTATCAAAGAGCCATGGCCGCCATCTTCCATGACCAGATGCATAAAATCATGGATGCATATATCGATGACATATTGATCAAATCCAAGACAAGAGAAGATCACATTGAAACTCTTGCCCAAGTATTCGAGAGGCTTTTACAGTACAAGCTTCGCCTGAATCCTCAAAAATGTGTGTTCGGGGTTGAGTCAGGCAAACTGTTGGGTTTCATGGTCAGTAAGAAGGGAATTGAAATGGATCTTACAAAACCTAAGGCAATAATCGATATGCCACCACCTACCAATATCAAGGAGTTGCGAAGCTTGCAAGGACGAATCCAATCCATCAGACGATTCATTTCCAATCTGGCCATGAGATGCGAGCCATTCAACCAGCTACTGAGGAAAGGTGTCAAGTTTGAATGGGGTTTTGAATGCCAACAGTCATTCGAAAGGATCAAGAAATACCTTCTAAATCCACCAATTCTAAAACCACCAACGTTGGGTAGACCACTGCTGCTTTACATCACAGTGAATGAGTCAGCATGTGGCGGCTTTTTGGCACAATATGAGGAAGGAAGTCGCACTGAATATGCAATCTATTACATTAGCAAGACTTTTGTTCAGTACGAAAAGAAGTACTCTCCAATAGAAAAAACTTGTCTGGCATTGGTTTGGATGTGTCAGAAGTTGAGACATTATTTATTAGCTTGTGAGGTCAAGATACTCTCCAAACTAAATCCTCTCAAGTACATCTTGGAACAACCATTCCTTAATGGGCGTATCGCAAAATGGCAAGTTCTGTTGATGCAATATGATCTTGAATATGTGTCTCAAAAGTCAATCAAAGGACAAACAATTGCGGATCAGTTAGCAGACTTCCCTCAGTACGAAGAAATCAGAACAAATGATGAGTTTCCAGATGAGCATGTACTAAGATTGGAAACGGTTCCGACATGGAAGATGTACTTTGACGGGTCCAGAAATGTGATGGGAGCAGGCATAGGCATCTTACTCTTCACTCCAGAAAGCGAAATGATCCCGTACTCTTTGAAACTTGATTTTCCATGTACCCATAACATGGCTGAATATGAAGCCCTCATACAAGGACTTCGTTCTTTATTGAGTTTTCAAGTGAAAAGAGTGAATGCCTTTGGCGACTCTCAGCTTATTATAAATCAAGTGAATGGAGAATGGCAAGTCAAAGATGAAAAGTTGGTGCCATATCAAGAAATTGCTACCTCCTTAATCTGTCAATTCGAAGAAGTACAATTGGCTCACGTAAAGAGAGAAGGTAACCCTATTGCAAATGGCCTCGCGAGCTTAGGATCGACCATCACTTTTCGAACCAATGAAGCAATCCGTTCTTTTGAGATTGGAAGATTAGAACACCCTGCTTTTGAAACGATGGCGCATGTTCATCATATCCAAGGGGGGAATAAGCTTTGGTACCATGACATCAAAAGGTACATTGAAAGCGGAGAATTCCCGACTGAAATGTCTAAAAATGAACAAAAAACAATATAACGTATGTCAGCAAGGTACTTTATCCTAGCAGGGGTATTATACAGACGTGGATTTAGCACTGAATACTCTCGGTGCCTTGATGAAGATGAGGCAAAGAAAGTAATCTAAGAATCACATCGAGGAGATTGTGGAGGCCATGTTGGTTCCCAAACCCTCACCAAACAAATAATTTGAGCAGGGTATTATTGGCCTACCATGCAAAAAGATTGTCACCAATTCGTCAAAAGATGCAAAGAATGTCAACTGCATGCTCCAGAAATTCATGCCCCAGCCTCTCACTTGCATTCTGTGACATCTCCTTGGCCGTTTTCAATGTGGGCCTTTGACGTAGTCGGACCGATATCCCCTGCAGCTTCTAACGGCCATAAGTATTTTCTTGCTGCAACGGATTATTTTACCAAGTGGGTAGAAGTTGTCACACTCAAAACAGTGGAAGGACGTCATGTAGTGTCCTTCATTCACAAAAATCTTCTTTGCAGATTTGGAGTCCCTCATGATATAGTATCAGACAACGGAACTCATTTCAAGAATGAAAAGATGAGGCAATTGTGCAGCAAGTACCACATCACGCATCATTTTTCAGCTCCTTATTATCCCCAAGGCAATGGACAAGCAGAGGCTACCAACAAGATCTTGATCCGCATCTTGAAACGGACAGTAGAAACTGGAAGAGATTGGCATGAAAAGATGCACAACGCTCTATGGGCATATCACACCACTATGAGAACTCCAACAAATGCCACTCCAGCAGAGCTAGTCTATGGAACAGAAGTGGTTCTACCATTACATGTGTTGAAACCTGCTTTGAAGTTCGCTTCTCTCATAGAGCTCCCTCTTACTCAATATCAACAAAAAAGGCTAATGCAACTCGATTTGCTAGATGAAAAGAGGCTAAAAGTGGCTGAACATGCTGAAGCTTATCGCCAAAGGGTAGCCAGACAATTTGTCAAGTCAGTTATTAAGAGACAGTTCAAAGTGAATGATTCAGTCCTACGATCTGCAGTGTACCTGAGAGGACGACCACGGGGCAAGTGGGCACCAAATTGGGAAGGCCCATATGTCATTAAGGAAGCTTTGCCCCACAATTCATACCGACTAATTGATGCTGATGGGGTGGAACTTGCCGATCCTGTTAATGCCCTTCACCTCAAGAAATTTTATGTCTAGTTCTCTTGTATTCATTTTCCAATCAATGTCAAACATTTGTGTTTCCACATCGACTATTCAATCTAGATTTTTCTCAGTTGTAAAACATGACAATTACACTGGGGCGTTTTTATTTTTATTTTTATTTTATCGTTCAGGGCTTGAGAGCAACCCGTGCAGGTAAAGGGTTAAACCTGCAATATGAGGGCAACCCATGCAGGCAAGGGGTTAAACTTGCAATGCTAGCCAAAGCAACCCATGCAGGCAAAGGGGTTAAACCTGTGCTACAAGCCAAAGCAACCCACACAGTTAAAGGGTTCAACTTGTGATGCAAGTCAAGGCAACCCATTCAGGGGGTTAAACCTGAATTTGAAATCGACAAACCCATGCAGGCAAGGGGTTAAACCTGCAATTTAAGCTCAAACAACCCATTTAGGTAAGGGGTAAAGCCTGAAACATCTCTACGAAAATGTCTTATTTGAAAAATTTGTGGCATTTATCTTTATCACTAAGCACGGCTAACACCAGCTTATTAACAAAGAGGGGCATCTGTAATCACCCCAAATTTTTCTGAAGGACTATGATGTTTTATCCAAGTGCGAAATTCAAATTTAGGCACAAGATTTCCAAAATACAACTTTCAGATCCAAATTAAATCCAAAATATTACTCTCAGATCCAAATTAAATCCAAAATAGAACTTTCAGATCCAAATTAAATCCAAAATACTACTTTTAGATCCAAAACTCAAGTTTAGATCCAAATCAATCATTTAAGACTAATTTACCCTTCCTTTTGACCAAAAACCTCCTTTTAGAGGGTGATTTTAGTCTTTTTTTAAACAAGACCGATTTGCCCCTCATTTTGACCAAAAAATCTCCTTTTAGAGGGTGATTTTAGTCTTTTTTTAAACAAGATCGATTTGCCCATCCTTTTGACCAATAACCTTCTTTTAGAGGGTGATTTTAGTCTTTTTGGTAAACAAGACCAATTTGCCCCTCCTTTTGATCAAAAACCATCCTTTTAGAGGGTAATTTTAGTCTTTTTGGGTGGACAAGACCCATTTGCCCTTCCTTTTGGCCAAAAAAATCTCCTTTTGGAGGGTGATTTTAGTCTTTTTAGGTAAAAAAAAATTCAAATTTTGGGTTTTGACTCTAAAATCCTCTATAAATACCCCCCATATCCTCCCTCTTGGGCAAGATTGGTCCTTGGGAGAAACTCTAGTGTATTCTCACTTGAAGACTTAGAGTTTCTCTTGAGCTCTCTCTCTTTCTCCCTATTCCTCTTTTCATTTCCTTCTCCAACTTAGAGCAAGCACTTTTGGAGCTTCATTCAAAAGGGGATCTTCAAGTGAAGGTGTTCATCTTCCTTAAGTCATTTCCCATTAGAGGTATCTAATCTTCATCCCTCTCATTTCTCTCTTCTTTCTTTTCATTAATGTTCTTATTATTATGTTTTCTTTTTCTTAAACATAGTCTTGTTGTTGTTTTCATTTTCTCTTCTCATCTTCATCTCCCCATGGCCAAAAGAGATAGCACTCAACCTCTTTTAGAGACAAAAGGCTATGCTCAAATGCACCGGGAGCATGAGAAGATGAGATGATATTTTATTTTATGATTAAATCATGCTCTTTCAAGTATTCTTGTTCTTTCTCTATGTTAATATCTTCTTGCTCTTTCTTCTCTTCAATATATTCTTGTTGTTGTTATTTTTTTCCTTAATGAATATATTTTTGTTGTTATTGTTATTTCATTTCTTCAATATGGTCTTGTCATTGTTATTTTATTTTTTTTCTCTTCTTCCTCTTCCCATGACCAAAGGAGATAGCCCTCAATATCTTTTTAGAGACAAGAGGCTATCCTCAAGTGCATTGGGAGCGTGAAAAGATGAGAGGATCTTTCATTTCATGATTGAATCATGTTTTCTCTTTTATTAAATATAACATTGTTTCTCTTTCTACATTTTCTCCTCATCTTCATCTCCCCACGGCTAAAAAAGGTAGCTCTCAATCTCTTTTTAGAGACAAGAGGCTATACTCAAAGTGCACCGGGAGCATGGAAAGATGAGATGATCTTTCATTTTAATCATGTTCTTTCTTTTCATGAATACATTCTTATTGTTCTTTTGTTTCCTCTTATTTTCCTCTCTTCCTCATTTCTCCATGGCCAAAAGAGATAGCTCTCAATCTCTATTTTAGAGTCAAGAGGCTATACTCAAGTGCACCGGGAACATGAGAAGATGAGATGGTATATCAATTCATAGTTACATCATGTCTTCCCTCCTAATTGAACTTTGCTTTTTCCATCATTCTCATTCTTTCTTTCATTCCTTAAAGGTTATCTATAAATTATGCATGCATGGTTGCTTGGTTCTTTACTTACATGTGAAAGTATGGCGGGAATGAGAGTGTGGTTTTGGGACTCTTTATTTTCATATTAATCTTTGAGGTTGGGACTTGTCCAACCCGGGATAAACCCTCATGAAAATGTACATGTTAATATGCATTTTCATGTCATTTTACGCTAGTTTCCTTCTTAATCATCACATTAGGAACCCTAACGAGTGCCTCGTTATGTTGCTTGTTTTCTTTCATACCCGATGGTGGAAGAAATATATCTCTTACAACAAACTAAATAATAATATTCTATGCTTATATAAATCATATTTTCTAAAACATTTCCAAAAAGAACCTTCTAACATGGCCTTAGGGACTTAGCTTAAACTCTTGCATGAGTCCAAGCTCCCCTCCGGCCCACATCAAACTTGAAGTTGGTAATTTTAAGTTGTTCTTTGATTTTTCTAATCTTGTGAAGGTATGGATGTATACCCATGTTATATACATTTATGCCAACATGATGACCCCCATCTTTCTCTCTCTATGCTTTCACTTTCTATTTTATAAATTTTCGTATGTGCATAAATACGTATGTACATGTGCTCCATCTCCTCTCTTTCAAATATTTATTCCTCTTTTCAAGACCAATATCTTCTCTTATAACATTTCTCATACCCATATATGCGTATGATATTTTTCTTTTCCTCTAAAATCTCTCTTTCTCTTCGAATCAATACATCTTTTTCTCTTAAGTTTTCATATATGTATATATGTGATGGTATGTACACAAGTATGCATGTCTTTCTCTATATCTCTCTCTTTCCTTTCATAAGAGTGTTTTATCTCTTGTATTCTTTTTAACATTCTCATCTCATGAACTTTCTATTTACCAACTTCAATAAGACCACAAACCAAGTAATGACCTAATATTGGAATCGTGCTTGATGGTCTATAATGTCTATCCATTTTCAAAAACTTTTCCTTCTTATATACAATAATTATAATAACGAAATCTTAGATGTATGTTGTGGTAGGAATGACATTAGATGAATGTTGTGGTATGAATGTTTTACATTTTTTTCAATCATATAGGGTAAATGCATCCATGCATTCTCACCCACTTTATTTCACTTATGATCACAAGCACCTCTCCAAAGGTACTTAAGCAAGAAGGGATGGAGCTCTAGCTAGGTGGTAACCGAATTAGAGCAAAATCTCAAACCTACTTAAAGTCATAAGAGAACACTAAAGTGATTTCAAAATGTTTTCACAAGTTTTTCAAATGATATTTACTAGTTTCACTTTCTCCTCACATTTCACATTTTCAAGCAATTCTTCAAGAACCTTTTCAAAAGTTTGAAACTCCAAACTTTCAATATTTTCTACACCGCATATAGAATCAAAAAGATGTTTAAGTTAAAACGAAATGCATCAATGATAAACATAGTCCTTGGGTTGATTACCCCCGGTAAATGCGCCGGGAACGGTCGATCCTCGTACCGACGGGCGAGTCCCTTTCTTTCCTCTTTCAAAACAAAAACCTTATTTTTCTGGAACACTCCAAAACCAATGAAAATTTTGGAATGCAAACACCTACGGACATCAGCCATTTTTGCCTGATCTTCATCTTAGACACAGCTTACAAGATTATTGCTAAATTGCTTTCCTTACGGCTTGCACCTGTTATATCTTCTATCATTAACCCCTTCCAAGTTGCATTCGTCAAGGGTCGGCGTTTGCAAGACGCGGTTGTCCTGGCCAATGAGGTTGTCCACTCTCTATACTGTCTACGCCTTTCTTCCTTCACCCTTAAGTAGGACTTCTCTAAGGCCTTTGATTAGGTTAGTTGGGAGTTCCTTTCTGACCTACTCACCGGCCTTGCTTTTGGTCCATCATTTCGGCAATGGATCATACCGTTTGTCACTAAGGCCGAACTTGCGGTCTCCTCTAATGAGATGTGTGGTGATTTCTTCTGTCTCGGTTGCAGCATCCGTCAAGGTTGCCGGTTATTGCATTTGCTTTTCAACTTAGTTGCCTAGTGCTTTTCTGCGTTATTTCATCACGCCACGGTCATTGGCTTCCTCACGCCACATTCACTCCCCCATTTACAGACCTTCTCCACCCTTCAGTATGTTGACGACTTCCTCCTGTTTGGCATTGCTTCCCGCCAACAGATTGTGAGAACTTGGCTCATCTTTCGGGTCTTTGAGCTCATCTAGTGTTTATTAATTCCTATAAATGCCAACTTTCTTTCATTCACGTGGACCTAGCCACGGTGCTTCTTGTGAAAGCATGCTTTGGGTGTAAGGCTGCTGGCCTGCCCATGGACTACTTAGGTCTTCAGATTACGCTAGCGTCTCCTGCTCCCTCTTTTTGAATTGGAGTGGAGTAGATGCTTGTGAATCGCCTTCAGTGTTGACAGGGAAAACTGCTTTCTCTCCCTCATCCTATTACTCTTGCTAGGCATTGTCTTTCGTCGGTCCCCCTTCACGCTCTGGCGGTCTTTCGACCTCCTATGGCTGTTATGAGAAGGTTTGATAGGATTATTCGTAAATTTATCTAGAATGGTGATCGACCTTCGGATCACCTTGCGCATTGGGATATGGTTGCCCTTCTGCATCTTCTTGGGGGTGCTAGGGTTGCCAACCTTAGTTGGGCATGTGAGTCAGTCCTTTGTTCTTGGTGGTGTCGTTTGGCAACTGAGCTTTCTCCTATCACCCTATTTATTTGTTCCAAATTTGACCTGTCTTCCCCTAGTATTTTGAATAGTTCCACCTCCCATACCTCTCCCTTCCACTTTTGGTGCGACTTGCTTTTTGCCCTTCCCCTTTTCATATGGCTTGCTGACCTCCCTTCTTTTGCACCCCCATTTTGGCATATTTCACCTTCCCAGGGATTTACTTTTTCTTCTTGCTACCTGGCCTCATTTGGTTCTTCTGACGCGTCGCTCCCTCCCCGATCCCATTGGTCCCCAGGCTCTTTTCCTCATGCCACTGCTTTCATCTGGCTTCTTCTTGCTAGCCACATCAATACTTTTGACCACTTACAGCGCCTTGACATCAGTTTAGCTAACCAGTGTCCCCTTTGTCTCGCCGCGGCTGAGTCTCGGGTCCATCTTTTTACTACTTGCCCTTTCTTCCTGAATGTTCTTCCCTCTACATGGCCTTTTCTTGTTAGTAGCCTTTCAGACCCACCCTCCATTCGCCTTCTTTTCATTTTTTCTCCTTCCCCAACCTGTCTGCTTCCTGGGGGCTAGTCTGGAGGTTGTAGCTCATTTCCTCTTGGTGGCGCATTTGGGAGGAGCGCAACAACAGGGTCTTCAGGGACACCTTCTCATCGCCGGATGCTCTGGCTCGTCTGGTGCAGGGGGATGTCTATTTTGCTTTTCGGTTACGGCGCTGTCCTCTGTCCGCAGCTGGGTTTCCCTAAGGCTAGATATAGAGTTTCAGCAGGGTTTCAATAGGCAAGAAAAGATATCCTTGACATTTTTACTGAGCTTGCGAGTTTGCAAGTATTATGATTCAGGTCATATGGTTGATGAAATTCAAATTCACATAGCCTTGTTAGTAACAAAGCTGTCTCCATTATTAAATGCAAACACATATGGAATATATAACCAAAAGGCTTGAATTTGTTCATTAAGGATGAAGGAGCAAAAAATAATCTCAATGGGAAACAACTGGGGCAGGAAAAGAGGATGCAAAAAATCTCTTCAAAAAAGTAAAATGAATGTATAATCGTTTAATTTGCCATCAAAGTGAGCTGGCTAAATAAATATATCAAATGCGTGACTTACATTTGTACACAATACCTTTTTGTATGTTCTCTTTATGTATTCTGAAACCTTTTTGGGGGTAAAAATAATATATTTTAGATTAGGGTCAAACCAATAGGTTGGGAAAGAAGCAGTCTTCTAAAAGTGTTGTGTCCATTTTTCCCCCTTTTAAGGGCATTTTTGTCATTTCAACCTCACCAATAACGATGGGCATGGGGCCGGGCTAAGTCAGACAAATTCAGGCTCAAGTTGGCTCGAAGCCCTTGTAGGTGACCCAAGCCCGACTTGCTTAGTTATCAAGTTGGGTCTAACCATCAATTTTATATCTATCGGGTACCTAGTTAGATTTCCACCAATATTTGAAACTCATAATATTTTATATTTTAATATCTCAAAAATCGATAAGTTGCATTTGTTTCACTGTGGATCTCGTGGTGTGAGATTCAAAGGACCTTATATCCATATATTTAAGGGCAACAACATCTTCATCTGACCTCAAATCTAAAATTCATGTTAATGCTGATCCTGATTTTGTCATGTTGCAAATCATCCTGGCTAACCGACCATCTCTTGCACATGCTACTCTCTCACTGGTCTAATGAGTACAAGTGACGAACTTAGGGAGAAAAATGCCAAATACAATATCACAATCTCAATATGCCAAACTACAATGATAACTCTCTTGGCAGCTTCAAAGCGCATTGCATAGCTAGTGTGGCTAGGGGTCTGTTTCTAGTCGATTCCTGTGGGTGCTCTGTTTCTGTGTTTTAAGGTGGTAGGACATGGCATCTAAGTTGAAGGATGCATCATTCTATCGCTAACACCTACGCAACTCAGTAAGAGCAACGAGGGGGCCTTGGGGTCTCACTTAGGGTAGTGGATGATCCTCTCTCTCACCGAGCTCTTGTGGTGCAAATGTGAATGCATGGACAACCCACATAATTCAAATAGGTTTGATCCTAGTGCACCCAAATATGATACCAATCTCAGCTAAGCTTAGTCAACACGAGCTCAGTTCGGCCAAAAGGTAGGTCTATCTCATGATCCAATTAGTGGACACAAATAGACCTTGACCAAATCAAATCCACTTTGACTAGACTCAATGCAAGTACAATTCAGCTCAATTAAGAGATTTCGTAGCTCCAATTTGTCAAATTACCTCAACAAAGTCAAACTATTTGCAAATGAGCTTTGAATTTGGTCAATTGGTCAAACTTAACCAATCTGGATAATTTTGCCCTTCTATGATCAAATCGAGATTAGAAAGCCTAAATTGAAATTTGATGAAAGGCAAATATACATTTGGATTTGTCAAATGTGTAAATCAAATAACATATTGAAATTCAATATTTCAAACCAAAGTTTGATTCAATTGAAATCCATCTTCAATCAAGTTTTGGTAAAAATACCTTTTCCAAACCAAATTTGATAGAATTTTCAAATTTTATTTAAATTTAATTGAATTGTCATAATTCAACAAAAATTTAGAGCTTAGTAACTAGGTTTTAACCTATCAATCTCAATTTCTAATAAAAAAAAATAAATGGAACAAAATAAGAAAAAACCCTGCGCAAGGGCATTTTCATCCAAAATTTTGGACAAAGTTGGTCAGCTAGGTCTGAAACAAGGTTGACCACACCTGAACAACCCACCAAGCTCGTGTAAATGACAATGATTAATTAGAGCCATTAAAAACTCATTTAATCTATTTTCCAACTCCCTAGGCCATGATTAATCTTTTAAGGCAAATTATAGAAGGTGGTCGAACTCATCCTCTCCTTTATATAAACCCTACCTTGGCAACCAATGGAGGAATTAATTTTTTGAGTTTTCATCAAGTTACTGCATCCAATGAGCTAAGAGGGGGAAGCCAAGGAGGAAAAGGAAATTTTGTCCATGCCCTCTTCCCCCCTTCTCCCATTCTCTTCTTCAATTTCTCTTATTCTCTCCATTGATTTTGCTAAGTTACGATGCTTAAGTGAACCCTTACTTAAGATTTTTGCGTTGAGAAGCTCTCTCTTCCTCACTGCAAATTCCAACAAGCCATTCTTCTTCTTCTTGCTTTATTAAGCTCGAATCCAATCTTGGATTCTTGCTTAGGTTTGCTTGATTTAGAAAACAAGTAAAGAAGAAGATCAAGTATCATGACCGACCGCAAGGTAGGTGATTTTCATTTCTCATCTACTTTCGCTTCTTGTTGGTTCATTTTAATTTCAGTAATTCGTGGGAGGGGTTTATTTTTATTTATTTTATAGCTGGGAATGATGTCCAGATAGGGAAAAACTATGATTAAATTTACATGTTAATCCATAATGCATGCATGATTCAATTTTTCTAAAAGATGAACCCATGGATCAAATTTTGAAAAAGGTCCCAAGGCCACGTTCCTTTCAAAACAACTAACTTAAAACAATTTTGAATTCTCCACCATGAGAGAATCCCATGGTGAGAGAGTAATTTTGCTGCAAAATACATGACGAAAAAGCCTATTAAGGATGGATGCATTCTAATGAATGTGATCTACCTTTGTATGGCGAAACTAAGGACAGTCTAGCTTGAGCATTCATTCAACTCTTTCCATTTAAAGTCATTTTGTTTCATGCCTTTTCAATTGATCAAGCGTGGTGGAGGAGATTAAAAACAAGTTTTCAATTTTCCTATGTAAAAGAACCCAACCATGAATCATCATGATTCATGAGTTATGTAGTTCCTTGATTAAATTTCATTTTGAAGAGTAGGATATGTATGTATGTATGTATGTATGTATGTATGTATATATATATATATATATATATATATATATATATATACACGTGCAATCTCTTCTTAAAAATCATTTTTCACTTTTGAAATCAGGTTCGAACATGTTTCCAAACTCGTTTTTAAGAATGGGGATCATTTTGTTGATTTTCATAGTACAAAGTTATGAAATCATTTTCATTTCATCTTAAAAATTACTTAATTTCAGCAATTCATACATAAAGTGCATGCAAGATGTTGAAATCAGACAATGCTTTATAAGAATTGGCTTAAGAATGTCAAAGTTTTCATATTTGAAATGTCAATTTTCAACTACAAAGTGGTCATGCATTCACTTTCTCTCAACGTCAATAGCACCACATGCACATTCTCAAGAAATTAAGTGATTTAAATTTGAGTTGTAAAAAGTGACCAAGTCATATTGCAACAAGAACTTGTAAATTTCACTTAACTTCCAAAGAAAACATAAGCAATGCATTCATAATCTTGACCAAAATATGTTTGGAAAAAAACACGTTTTCTAACAATTTGGAACCTATGTTTCATCAAAAAAATGAACTCTACCTAACCAAATCACAAGTTTCTAAATATCTTAGACCAAATCACACGCTTTGGCAAAAGAAGAATTCAAAATGAATTTTGATCTTAACATGATCACAATTTCAACTCATAAATCATCTTGAGTTTACAACAAATAACTCAATTTCAAATCTTCAAAATATCCGAGAATTATGGATTTCAAATCAAATGACAGCAAAACAAAGGTTTTTAAATCAATTTGAAAACCCTCAAATCTTCAAATCAAAGAAATTCATTTTCAAAACAAGTTCAAATCACTTATTTAAAATGAACTTTGGTTCTTGAATCCAACAAATCACTTATTCAAAATGAAATTTGGTTCTAGAATCCAAAACCTCAATGCACACACATATGAGATTTGCATCAACAACTCATATATGGTCTAAATGATCTTTAGTTCTTAGTTCAATTACCCCTGTTAAAGGCGAAAGCAATGGTTGGACCTTGTACCATTGGGCGAACTACTTTCTCTTAAAATTTTTCCTCAGAACTCCAATTTTAAACAAATTTTGTTTATTCACATTTTGACGTTCTTCAAGGAAGTGGTGGGGTGCAAACAAGCTCGAATAGTTTTACTCGTTTACATTAACTTGCATCTTTTTTTTTTTTTTTTACTTGCTTAACTAGTCAACTTGTTTAAACTAGTTTTATGTAGTCAAGACATGCCTTGCTTACACGAGTTGAGTACTTGCAAATGAAACTCAACCTGTCAAACATTTCAAGTATAACTTTAATTTTGAGTTCGACTCATTTATAAACAAGTTTAACTCCAGTCATGTTTTTATGAGCTAGTACAAGTCGGCCTGAGTCATTCTGCAGCCTTAATTGGGGGGCATGTTCAATTTTCAGTACTTTCATCTTTTGAGACGGGTGTATGGCCGTCAGATCATTTTGATCTACCTAATGGGGAACCATGTTGGCATTGGATTTATGGCATTAATTGGGGCTTGTCAAAAAAGATTCCAGACTTTCATATAAATATTTTTGAAGCCATCAATTGGCATCATTCAAAATTTGATAAAATTTTCCTAAATAAGTTTGGTGGTGTGGCTTGATTTGTTAAGTGTTTAAACACATGCGGAATATATAACCAAGATTCGTGATTTGTTCATTTGTGAGGAAGGACAAAGGAACTTCATGATAAATATTTGGCAAAGCAAAACTGCAAAACAGATTGCCAAAAAATTTCATCTGGCAATCTTCTTAAAACATTTCTCCTCTTTTTTTTGAAGTGCATTTCTGTCCTTTCAAATGCCTCAAACGTGCACAAATGTCAAACCCGACTAGTGAGATGTGTTTAGTCATTTTTTTTTTTAATTCTGGAGACCCACAATGAAATTAAAAATGGTGGCTATGTCGAACACATACCATGCATGGGGGATTTGCAAGGTTTATGATGGGGATTTCCTTGTCGTGAAGTTGAGGATCCATTTTGTTTTCGTTTCTCTTTCTTTTTTACTTTTCTTGTTTCGGCCCAATTAATTTGGACAAATTGCTATTTTAGTATTAGTCTTTAAACAATGAAAACAAATGGTTAGTCTTAAACCTATGAAAACCACAAGGATATGAACATCAAAAACTAAAGTGATTTTGCATTCCCAATCGCAACTATCCTTGCCTCGTAATGATCAAATCATGAAATATAAGAATAAATCACTAGAATATGAATCGCAACGAAAATCGAAACCATTTTCTGAATTTCACATGCAAACCACAACTCTTAATCAAGCACGTTGAGCGATCATATGTAAATTGTTGGGATCTTCTAATAATAAGAAAATGAGTTTTGTCAATAAGATATCGAAAACGTAAGTTGATGGAATAAAGCATGCTAACCTACCATCAAGTCACCGCAATATCATTTGAAAACAAACTAACAATTATATTTAAACCAAGAACACCAAGCCAATTTTCACAAGGCAAAAGCGGGGACTTGGACTGATCTGTCAAAATTTAATTGGAAATCCAGCGACTGAAGACAAGTCGGATCGGCCGTTTGGGCATGTGTAAGATCCATGGGAGGTGTGAGTTCCACAGGCCAACCACCTGAATAGACACAAACAATGGTAGGTATGGTGGCATGTGGTGACGACGATGCAATCGGTCTAGTTGAACTCTTCATGGCATATGGAACAGTCATCATTGCCAAGGCACTCGAGGAGCCGATCACAGCCATGTTCGCCACTGGGTCCACCAGCCTCTACGTCTTTTATCTCTATCATGCATTCTACACGGATCTCCAAAAAAACGGTCCAAAGACATGGGTTGTTGTTCCTGGCCTCTTCCATCTTGCTCATAATAGTTCTACCAACCTTACTTTTTGCTTTCTCTGCAGCCTCGGGATCCATATCCATATCGTCGTGGAGGGTATTATAGGCCAGTTGCTCCGCATAACTAGCGTCACAAATTTGCGTAGAATACCTGGTGACGATCTTTTGCTCAAAGCAGTGTTGGGTCTTCATCATCATCTTCCCCGGTAACCTTCAATGTATCATAATGTATCATCGAGAAAGAACCCTATGATTACTTCGATCCCGCTGCCTGCTGGGTAAAAAGCTTTGGGGAGCTCAATTTCTTCAATAAAGCCGGTCACTTTGATGTCAATCTCCATCTCTCTCTTTGAAAGAAAGAAATGGGTTGGTAGAAGAAGTCTAAGTTTTCCTTCTTTCCTCTTCTATTGGGGTGAGGACATTGGTATCCCTCCAGGTACTTATAGTCTTAAGCCATTACGACCAAATTAATAAGTGGTGATGCCTTCAACATTTTTACTCAAGAACTTGCCAAATTGCATGTTAGATTTAGATGAAAAGAACAAATATGGATGTGCTTTAGTCCATAGCCATAAACATTGTGCTTTTTTAAAAAAATATATATCCATAAAATACGAAAAATAAGTTTTGATTCCAAACTTTCAAAACCCACCATTTTTTGGAAAGAAAACGAAAATGAAAAAAATTTGAAACGCTTTTTTATTTTAAGTGTTTTTTCATTTATTTTAATGACAAATTGCTTGTACACAATTTTTTTCATTTTTACTTTTTGATTATTTGTTTATTTTTTGATGTTGGCATTATTAGTTTCTTACATATTTAAATTTTTCCTAATTTTTAGGCTTTGAAATAGTATCTATTTTGGTACATTTTTTTTTAAGAAATCAATTTTATCTTAAATAAATTTGGTGACATATCCATCTTTGGTCCATTCAGAGCCACTTTTTGTCAATTCAATCAGCCCTGCTTGCATACTTGGGCGAACAAAACTAGTGTGCATGTCTTAAATGGGCCAACCATTCCTGTTGTGGTAAAGAAATCAGTTAAGCCATTGGTGTGGGATCTGAAGCAGGCTTTGATGGAAATTGTCTTTAATGCAAGTCACCAAATCAAGCACGTCCTTGTCAAGTGTTGGCCATTCCACTCAGCCCCATATGTACCTTTTACTATATATATATAGATATATATATCTATATATATATATATATATATATATATATATATATATAAACTGAAAAGGGACGTATCCTACGGATAAAACTGCTGTACTAACTTGATTTTTTTTTCCTCTTTACAATTGAAGCTTCCATGTCATACACCACAATGATATTTATAAACTAAAACCATTTCGTCATCACAATTTATTTACCATTTGAAGAATTACAGAAGCGATGAATTGCGACAGTCCTTGTCTCGATCAAATCATGAGATATAAACAAAAAATCACAAGAACATGAATTGGAATCTAAATGGGAACAATTTTCTAAATTTTGCACGCAAACGAATACCCATGTCATGCATTTTCAATGACCATATATAAAGTATTTGGAAATTTTGATCATAAGAAAATAAGTTCGTTCAAGATATCAAATGTATGTGACACAGGAATGTATGCTATCCATCAGAGCTCCATATGTACTAGCCCATCCTAAAGCGGCAATATCCTTTGAAAAGAAACTGACATCCCGATTCTGATCCTTTCACATCCCTACAAATAGCTCCACATTCTAAATATCATGGAGCACTGAATTAGGAGTAGAGCCATACATGAGCATAATTGAGCTCGAGCTGGGCCAGCTCAAGCTCGACACAACTCAAAAAACATGACTTCAAGCTGAGCTCGAACTCAAGTTGATTTTCGTGGAACAGGATCGAGCTTGACTCAACTATATAGTGTCAAGCTTGAGCTCAATTCACTTTACTCGTTTACATTAACCTGTCTGATTTTTTTTATTTGTTTAACTAGTCAACTTGTTTAAACCAGTTTTATATAGTCAAGGCAAGCCCTGTATACATGAGTTGAGTTCTAGAACTCGACCTGTAAAAACATTTTGAGTATAAATATATTAGCAGATATGAGCCTGGAATAGATACTGAGCTCCATCTACACAAGTGTAGGGAGTTCAAGAATTTTGTGGGTCAGATCCATATGAAAATTGTGTTCATTATAATGCACCCAATTCTGGGTAAGGCCTGGTGTTCTTGTCGCGTCTTGGGTTTTAAAAAAGATTCCATGTTTTGTATATGATATATATATTTTCTAAAACCATCAATTGGCATCTTTTCAAGATTTGATAAGATGGTCCTAAATAAATTTCCTGGCACGGTTTGATTTGTTCATTTGTGAGGAAGGAGAAAGGAACTTCGTGAGAAATACCTGGTGGAGCAGCAAAACTGCAAAACTGATCGTGAAAAATTTTGATCTCGCGATCTTCCCAAAATGTTTCTCCCCTTTGTTTTTTAAGCGCATTTTTGTCATTTCAACCTCCCGGAACATGCACACATATGGTTAAACACAACTCGTGAGGTGTATCTCCAATGAAATTAAAAAAGATGGCAACATGAACAATGCGGGATTTGCAAGGTCTGTGATGGGGATTTATTTGTATATGTGAAATTGAGGATCCATTTTGTTTTCGGTTCTCTTTGTTTTTTATTTTATTGTTTCGGCCTAGTTAATTTGGACAATTACTTTTTTAGTTTACTATTTATTACTTTTATTATGAACAGTCTTAAAACAATGAAAACAAATGACTAGTCTTAAACCTATAAAAAACCATAAGGATATGAACATCTAAAACTAAAATAATTTTGCATTCCCGATTACAGCTATCCTTGCCTCGTAATGATCTAATCATGAGATTTTCCCGCATAAATCACTAGAATATGGTTCACAAACGAAATCGGAACCATTTTCTGAATCCGTGCCCAAACCATGACTCTTAACCAAGAATGTTGAATGATTAAATATAAAAATTGGGAGCTTCTAATCATAAGAAAATGGGTTTTGTCCATAAGATCTGGAAAATGTAAGTTGATACAAGAAAGCATGCTAACCTACCATCATTACACAGCAATAACATTTAAAAAAAAAAATTAACAACTATATTTAAAACTCCAAGCCAACTTGTACAAAGGCAAAAATGAGGTCTCACAGCCATCTGTCAAAATCTAATTGTGCCTCCAAAGATGGAGACAACTCGGATCACCAAAGTGGGCATGACAAAGGTAGACGTGCCAACCACTCGAACAGACATGAATGATGGATGGTATCGTGGCATGTGGTGACCAGGATGTGATCGTCGGAGTCGAACTCTTCACGGCATATGGCAAAGTCATCATCGCCAAGGCGCAAAAGGAGCCGACCGTAGCCATGTTCCCCACTGGATTCAAAAGTCTCTTCGTCACTTATCTCTAACGTGCAATCTACATGGATCTCTCGAGGCGTCGTGCAGCCACCTGCATACGCGAGCTGTTGCCCCTGGCGCGCGACAGTGTCTGGCCAGGGGCCTGCGATAGTGCAGGCCCCCCTCCCTTTTCCTACTTTTCTTGCAAAAATGGCCCCCAAGGGGCGGTTTTGGTTCCTTTGAGTGGGCAATAGCCCAGCCCACACCTCAAAAGAGTGTTGGCAGGGCTAATGGCCTATCCCATTTAATCAAAACCTATTTTTCTAAAAGAGTTTTGAAAATAATTCAAAATTCTTTGAAATTCGGATGAAAATGTTGGGTAATTCAAAAAAATCAAATGAGTTTTGGTTCCAAAACTCTCTATAAATACCCCCACAATCCCCCCTCTTGGGTAAGAGTTGGTTCTTGAAAAAAACTCTAGTGTATTCTCATTTGAAGACTTAAAGTTTCTCTTGTGCTCTCTCTCTCTCTGTCCATTTTCCTCTTTACATTTCTGTCCAACTTGGAGCAGGCAACTCTTCAAGAGGGCACCAAATATCTCTTGAAGAACTCATCTCCTTCATCTTGGAGCTTCATTCAAGGTGAGATCAAGATTATTTCAAGTATGGTTGTTCTTTTTCCTTAAGCTATTCTCACTAGAGGTATGTAATCAATATCTCACATCTTTCTTTCTGCATTTTCTTTCTTCTCTTCTTCCTGTCCCCGTGGCCAAAGGAGATGGCTCTCACTCTCTATTTTAGAGTCAAGAGGCTATGCTCGAGTGCACTGGGAGCATGAGAAGATGAGATTATCTTTCATTTCCATGCTTGAGTCATGTTATTTCATTTCTTGAAAATTGTCTTGCTGTTCATCTTTCTCTCTTGTTCATTTCCCTATGGCTAAAGGAGATAGCTCTCAATCTCTATTTTATAGTCAAGAGGCTATGCTCAAATGCACCAGAAGCATGAGAATATAATATGATATTTCTTTTCATAGTTGAATAATGCTTTTCCTCTTAGTTGAATCTCTCTATTTCTTTTTTCTTCCTTGAATATTGACTACATATTATTCATGCATAGTCGTTTCGTTTTCTATTTATATGTGAATGTATGGCGAGAATGAGAGTATGGTTTGGAAATTTTTTACATGGACAAAGATTGGCGTTTACTATTTCATTCAAGTGCTAGTATTTGGATGTTGATGGAACCTGTTCAATCGGGACCTGCCATTCTCCAAAATGTAAAAAGTTTGGTGTTGAGAAGATCCATCAAACGCTGGCTTCTTCTGCTAACACATCCTGGAGCCCAGTGTTGAGAAGATCCATCAAACGCTTCGCACCCCAGCATCCATTTTCCACCCCAGTCTGAGTGAGGTCGACAGCGGCACGCCGACCTCTCACTCTATCCCAAGGCATCCCTACAGATCTCTTCCAAGAGGCAAGCACGTGTCTGGTCCTCTCCAGCAGGTTTACAATAAGGAAGTATTGAAAGAAGGAAGACCGATGAGTAAGATGTGCATGGAAACTAGACTGAAAAAGCATTGGTGATTAATCGGATGCTGTGATCGGCAACACCTTCAGACAGACATTGCGACCCCATTTCTTCCTCGATGTTCGATTGATGAAACCTTCGTGCCCTTCATGCAATACTACCGATTTGAGCATGTCCCCTGGTTCAGGTGGGAGCCTGTCATCCACCTAAAACCAATCTAAGGGACTTATGGGCAAGCACTTTCTTGTGTCGACTCCCTGTGGAATTCTGGCTCAATGGATCACCCGAGCACTCGCTTGCTGTCGTCCGCCGCCAAGTGTTTGAGGAAGCCTTGAACGAGAAGCCTGGGGGAGCAGCCGCCATCTCCATTGCCTCTGTCCCTGCCACAAATCAGTTAGACAGTGGTGAGGGTTGATTGTTTCACTTCAAAGTAAAACCCTATTGCGCCAGAGACTCTATAGTAGGCAGACTGGACTGATTTATAGTGACCGGAAAGGTTTGAACGTCAGCCTTCATAGGGCCCTCCTTTTGCACCAAAGCCTCTTCAACAGGTGGGCAAGACTGATGCAGAGGTGCATGAAGAGTATCTTGCAGATCTGAAACCTGAAAGGTAGTCTCGTAACATTTAGGGACACTCCTGTCCACCAATCGATCCATGTGAGGGCATTTCTCCGGCGGGTGTGAGTTCACCCCACACCTCCGACATAATCTCAATCTACCTTCATATACTATTGATTGAGGCAGAGAGAGAGTCCAACCCAGGTCCATGTCAATTTCCGCAGTCGCACTAATAGGTAAATCTAAAGAAAACCGAGCAAATTTATTATGATAAATGCACGCAACTCAATTTAGAGAGAGAAAAAATGGGCCAACCGTTCTTGTTATGTATCTTCTCTCCATTGGATAATTTTAGGTGAAGAAATCAGTTAAGCCATTGGTGTGTGTTGTGAAGGAGGCTGTGATGGAAATTTGTCACCAAATCAAGCAGGTCCTAATCAAGTGTTGGCCATTCCACTCAACCCCAAATATATATAAACTCAAGAAGGAAGTATCCTATAGATACAATCTTGGCCGTCTGTTTTTATTTTATCTGCGGCTAAGATCTAAGAAGTTGACGGTAGACATCGACCCTGAGAGGTCCCTAAGGCTGACCCAAGCAGGGGCAGAGGGAGGGGGCCATGGCCCGCCCTGAACTAGCTGGAAAAAAAAAATTTACATTAGAAAAATAAAAAAAATTTAGTTGTTCAATGTATTTTTTTTACTTAGGTTCAGTTTGGCCTACCGAAATTTGAGGTTGGATTATTTGGCCTGTCCCTAAACGAAATCCTTGCTCTGCCCCTGGACCCAAGTCAAGTATCAGACATTCCGCTCAGCTTCATACATACATCCTAAAGAGAAAAATAAATGAAAAAAATCTCAAAGCATTTTCATTGTCTATTATCTGGTATTAATTCACGTCTTTTTTTCTTTGTTTTTTCCTTAAAGATTCATTATGATACTGCCGTTATGAATGAACTTGTGACTTTAGATAGCTGGTCACCATTCACCTAGATATATATATATATATAACATTAGAAAAAGAAACCTTAAGGGTCACGATTAAGGTGGGTATAGGGTAGATTGGCATGATCAATAAGCCGGTTTAGTCTGAGCTACGGCTTGCTCTTACTGGACAAATCTATGGGCTCAGGCCTCACCAATATCAGGTATAGTAAAAATAAAAATAAATACATTTTATAATTTATAAAGAAATATATATATATATATATATATATATGTATATATATATATAATTTAAAAATTAAAAAAATTTGTCAAGCATGCGGCCATACCCAGGTGGGGGCTGAAAGTCCGACGGCCCTGGGCCCAATACCCACCCTTATTATATGGGGGAGTTTTTTTGTAACACACATTACCATTGTTAAAGACTTTAAAAGAATTTCTTTATTCAATGGACCTTTAAGAAGAGGAAGGAAAATGAAAATTTAAGTTTTTGTGTAGATTACGTTTATACTGACTGTCAAACATTTTTGCCCGTGGCATGTCTATGATGGCCTCTATTGCCTTACCATTGGGGAATATCCCCATTCAGACGTCGGAGATTTATATTTATGAATTGACTTGTATATCCGAGATTTAAATTTGTGAATTGACTTGTACATCGCATGCTGGTGATAAAATCACCGGTGTAACAAAATTCCTTAGGAAGGCCGTATACCGGTGATTTTTTTTTCACTGATACGGATTCTCTGGCTAAAATTTTCAAAGGGAAGCAGTAAACCACAATAGCCTTTATGCCGGTGAAAGACTTCACCGGGACATTTGCATAACCTATACATGTGATTTTCTTGTAGTGTGGGAAAGAAAAACAAAAGAAAAGACAGTAATGTTAAGAATGGAGTGAGCCCAATCCATCCAACGATTAAAATCCAATATAAATATATTTACATATATTTAGTGCCATAAACAAGTGTAGGGAGTTCAGAATGTTGTGGGCCAAATCCTTATGATAATTGTGTTCTTTTTTGTTACCCGATTCCAGGTAAGGCTATATATGGGATTTTGAAAAAGATTCCAGATTTTGTATATAATATTTTTTTTTAAAGCAACCAATTGGCATCTTTTCAAGATTTGATAGGACACTCCAAAATAAATTTCCTGGCGTGGCTTGATTTGTTCATTAGTGAGAAAGGAGAAAGGAACTTCGTGAGAAACATCTGGTGCAGCGAAACTGCAAAACTGATTGCAAAAATTTTTTATCTGTAGCAAAAGAAAGTTGTCTCCATTATTAAATGCAAACACATGTGCCAATATCCACCAAGAGCCTTGTTCTGTTCATTGGTGACAAAGGAGAAAGGAACTTCATGATAAAAATATGGTGCAGCAGCAAAACTGAAAACTGATTGCAAAAAAAATTGATATGGCGATCTTCACAAAACGACGGGTCTTCACAAATTGATATGTAGATTGGTAATCGAGATATCTTTGACCTTTTTTACCGACCTTAACCAATTGTCAAATTGGATTTTGATGAAAGAAGGAATATTGATGCTTTGGACCCAGGTCAGAAGGTTTATCGAGTCCAAATCCATGTAGTTAATTTTTGCAAGCAAAATTTTGCATTTGAGTGCCCATTCAAACCTCCTGCCAAGTTTTGCAGGATAGCAAACGACTGATGGATATTACGCATAAACTGGTAAGATGTAATTTTTGATCCCACAGGACCTCATCTAAGACCATATCCAATTAAGCTAGAACTGATAAAGTCTGGTATGATAATGCTTAGATTTGACCCGATTCTGATCCTTTTACATCCCTAAAAATAGCTCCATATTCTAAATATCTTGGAGCACTGAATTTGGAGTAGAGCCGTACATGAGCATAATTGAGCTCGAGCTGGGCCAGCTCAAGCTTGACACAACACAAAAAACATGACTTCAAGCTGAGCTAGAACTCAAGTTGATTTTCATGGAACAGGATCGAGCTTGACTCAACTATATTGTGTCAAGCTTGAGCTCGATTCACTTTACTCGTTTACATTAACCTGTCTCATTTTTTTTATTTGTTTAACTAGTCAACTTGTTTAAACCAGTTTTATATAGTCAAGGCAAGCCCTGTATACACGAGTTGAGTTCTAGAACTCGACCTGTGAAAACATTTTGAGAATAAATATATTAGCAGAAATGAGCCTGGAATAGATACTGAGCCCCGTCTACACAAGTGTAGGGAGTTCAAGAATTTTGTGGGTCTGATCCATATGACAATTGTGTTCCGTTTAGTTATAATGCACCCAATTCTGGGTAAGTCCTGTTGCGCCTATCGCGTGACAGTGCCCGGCCTAAGATAATGCAGGCCCCCCTCCCTTTTCCATCTTTTCTTGCAAAAACTCCCCCCAAGGGTCGGTTTTGGCTCCTTTGAGTGGGCAATAGCCCTGGTCACACCTCAAAAGAGTGTTGGCAGGGCTAATGGCATATCCCACTTAGTCAAAACCCATTTTTCTAACAAAATTTTGAAAATAACTTAAAATTCTCATCTATTTTAAAATAATCTTGGGCAAGATTATTTCATCTCTCTCATCTATTCATTTGTCCAACTTCATATTCTCAAACATGATGGTCAGTTATTGGCTCAATTACCAGCTTTGCTTGACTTATGTCATGCATTCTTGTGCCATCATTTTAGCCAAATATTTTTTCAAGTTCCAATACTTATGATATGTCTTTCCTCACATTTTACTACTTTTATAATTTCATTGGATCATCAATTATTCATTGGGAAGTCTATTTTTTCTAAAGTTGCTTCAAAATGTACATTTTATTATATATTGTCAATCCCTTATTTATTTGTCTGACCTCATATACTTGAACATGATGGCCACCTATTGGCCCAATTACCGACTCACTTGACTCAGGTCATGCATTATTTTCTCTCATTCATGTGCAGCCCAACAACTTTCTAGCTTCAATACACATAGTGCGTCTTTCTTCCCATGGGTCATCAACTATTCTTTGTTTGTTGTAGAATTGCTTCAAAATCTACATTCCATCGTACTTTGTCAATCCCTCATTTATTCATTGGTCCAACCTCACGTTTTCTAATTTAATTACCAACTTTGCTTGGCTTAGGTTATACATTCTTTTTCCTCATAATTGTCTATCCTCAATACTCATAGTGTATATTTCTTTGTATTTTACTACTTCCATAATTTGGGACCTCGATTGCTCTTTGTCAATTTATCATTTATTTGTCTGGAATGACATTCTTGAACGTGACTTTGCTTGACAATTTTCTAGGATCAGCACCCATAGTATATCTTTTTTCCTATTTTATTACTTTCATGATTTCATTGGGCTATCATTTATTCCAAATTGAATGTCAATCTTTGCTTTACTCGAGTATACTTCATTTTCAATCATTAGACATGTACTCAAGTATACTCCATTTTCAATCATTAGACGTGCAAGAATCAAACATTATGTATTGATAAATTGCTCATAAATCTCTATATCTTCCTATATTATCAACTTGATATCTTGCTATGAGAATCACTATTTACCGATCATATTTCTACAATAAATTTCTTTCGTTCAAGCTTTGTCCCAATTGCGTGTCAAAATTCTTTTATATCCAAGCTCAGACACGTGATATTACCTTTTACCCTCACGTATCAATTTTGTCCATGCTTTCATTATATTGAGGCAATTTCCATTAGTTTCGCCTCAATCTTAGTTCGTGATCAACACGTGCTTGACTCGGGCCATACATTCCTTGTTTTCTCACTTATATTCAGCCCAATAATTTTTCTGCTTCAATACATATGGAATGTCTTTCTTCTCATTTTACTACTTCCATGATTTTATTGGGCCATTACTTATTCCAAGATTTTTGCTAAAGCTCTGATTATATTCTATTTTCAATCATAGAACATTTGATTTTTGACTTATTCATTCACACATGTTGAATCTGTATCTTCATGAATCGAACCTTATATATTTATACTCTACTTGAGATTTAATAATTTCAAAACTAAGATTCTCTGTTTTCCAACATTATTTTGATATCTTGCCATGAGAATAACCAACTACCGATCATATTCTTATAACAAATTTCTTTTCTACCAACTTTGTCTCATTTTTTTCTCCTTAGAGACAAAATAGAAATTCTTGCATACCAAAGCTCATATATATGTTATTACTTTGCACTCTCAATTTTCTATTAAGAATACCAGTTTCCTTTATATAACTTTGTTCGCACCTTCCTTTTATTTAGGCAATTGTCATTAGTTTCTTCGCCTCAATTCCAATCTAAGACATCAATCTTTTATCTTCTACCTAGCATTCTGTTTTGAATCAGATCCTATCTTTTACCACTCATGGCAATTGCTAATACTGGGGCTTTTTTTTATTTTTATTTCAAAACATTTCCAAATTACTTTTGCGACAAATATTTTTCATGAACAATCATCATTATCAATAGAAAAATGGATCATATCCCAATCAAATCAACTCAGCTGTTAAGTTAGAGATTTGACTAAGCGCAATCCGGCCGCTAGGCTCGGAGCTTTCTAAAAGCTAGCTCAACCAGGTCACTAGACAAGGAAATTTTATGGAGCAAGTGCAACTTAGCCGTTTGGCTAAGGGCTTTTCAAAGCAAGCTCAACCCAAACATTAGTTTGGGGAATTTTAACAAGTTCAAAATCCAGCCTTGGGTGAAAACGAAAAATTTCACCCAAAGGCACTCGAGGTGATAAGAAATTTTCTTGTCACAACCAATGAATGAGCAATAGGGTCTCATCCATTGCTTCAACAAAGGTGTTCGAGGTGATGAAGGTTATTTCCTGGCATTGTCACTTGTTATTGAGCAACCCATTCAGGAAAGGAGTAAAACCTGAAATTATGGACAAAAGAGCAACTCACGTAGGCAAGGGGTTAAACCTGCAATGCAAGCTGAAGCAACCCGTGCAGGTAAATGGGTTAAACCTACACTGCAAGCCAAAGCAACCCACGTAGGTAAATAGGTTAAACCTACACTACAAGTCAACGCAGCCCACACATGCAAGGGGTTGAACCTGAAGCCAACGCATTGCACATAGATAAGGGGTTAAACTTGCGATGCAAGTTGAGGCAACTCATTGAGGAGGGTTAAACCTGAATTTGATATCAGCAAACCCGTGCAAGCAAGGGGTTAAACCTGCAACATTAGCTTAAACAACCCATTCAGGTAAGGGGTTAAAACCTAAAATGCAGTTCCAACATTTTTAATCTTTTTAGCCAAAATATTAGTCACTCAAAATTTGGGTGCTTATCTTTGCAACTAAGCACCACAAATGCCGGCTTAGTAGCAAAGAGGGGCATCTTTTATCACCTCAATTTTTTTTTAAAAAAAAGAGAGGTCATTATTTTATTGTTTGGATTTAAAACAAATTTGCATCTATTCGATCCAAAATGAATTTCTAAACCTAAGTTCAGATCCGAATCGAGCATTTCAGACCCAAAATTTGAATCGCGTTCAAAACGACAAAATTTGAGTGTCATGTGTGCACAGAACTTCCCTTTGCTTTAAGAACTCATTTTTCATGGCAAAACATTTTCTAAACCCAAGTACCATGCTCGAACAAGTCGACAACTGACTAAACCAAAATCAAATTTGGAACCACTTTGGAGTCACTCAAAATGGAGTCAGGCGCTCGTTTTTCACAAAATTTTGTTTACACATTTTAAATAAAAAAAATGTGTTCTATATAAACAATATTTCTTTATTTCATTTTATTAGATTTCATCTGATTTTATTTAAATTTAATATATATATATATATATATTACAAAAGGGAAGTTTGCGCCGCGCAAGGCGATCGCGTAATGCGATCGCCTGCGGGCTTCTGCCTGTGCCCAGACAGGGGCCTGTGACAGTGCAAGCCCCCCTCCCTTTTCCTATTTTTCTTGCAAAAATGTCCCCCAAGGGGCAGTTTTGGGTCCTTTGAGTGGGCAATAGCACTAGTCACACCTCAAAAGAGTGTTGGCAGGGCTAATGGCCTATCCCATTTAGTCAAAACCCATTTTTCTAACAAAAAATTGAAAATAATTTAAAATTCTTTGAAATTCTGATGAAAATATTGGAAAATTAAAAAAAAAATCAATTTTTGAGTTTTGGCATCAAAACTCTCTATAATACCCCCACAATCCCCCTCATGGGCAAGAGCTCGTCCTTGGAAAAAACTCTAGTTTATTTTCATTTGAAGACTTAGAGTTTCTCATGAGCTCTCTCTCTCTCCCTCTTCCTCTTTCCATTTCTCTCCAACTTGGAGCAAGCTACAACTCTTCAAGGAAGCACCAAAGATCTCTACAAGAAGTCATCTCCCTCACCTTGGAGCTTCATTCATGGTGAGATCAAGATTATTTCAAACATGGTTGTTTTTTTTCCTCACACTATTCTCACTAGAGGTATGTAATTAATATCTCACATCTTTCTTTCTTATTTTCTTCCTCTCCCTATGGCTAAAGGAGATATCTTTAAATCTCTATTTTAGAGTCAAGAGGCTATGCTCGAGTGCACCAAGTTCACGAGAAGATGAGATGATCTTTCATTTCCATGCATGAGTCATGTTATTTCATTTCTTGAAAATAGTCTTGCTTTGCTTTCCCTTTTTCTCTCTTGCTCATTTCCTCATGGCTAAATGAGATAGCTCTCAATCTCTATTTTAAAGTCAAGAGGCTATGCTTAAATGCACCGAGAGCATGAGAAGATGAGATGATATTTCTTTTCATAGTTGAATCATGTTTTCCCTATTAGTTGAATCTCTTTATCTTTTTTTTCTTTCTTGAATATTGACTACATATTATCCATGCATAGCTGCTTCGTTTTCTATTTATATGTAAATGTATGGCGAGACTGAGAGTATGGTTTGAGAATTTTTACCTTCATATTAATTTTTGAGGTTGGGACTTATCCAACCAGGGAAAAACCCTCAAATAATATATACATTCTAACATGCGTTTGCATGTCATTTTGTTGGATAGTTTCCTTTTTAATCATCTGATTTGGAACCCTATTGAGCACCTTATCTTGTGGTTTGAGCTTCTTCCATACCCAACGGTGGAAGAAATATATTCCCTTGCAACTAATGAAATAACAATATTCTATGTTTATATAAATCATATTTTCCAAAACATTTTCGAATGAAATATTTTAATGCGGCCTTAGAGACGTAGCTTAGACTCTTACATGAGTCCAAGCTCTCCTCCGGCCTACATAAAACTTAAAGTCGGTTGTTTTCATTTTCTTGTTTTTTATTCTCATAAAGACATGTACGTATATATGTGTTATATACGCATACATGCACATGATTATTTCTTTTTGTCATTATCTCTTTATGATTTAACATATCATTTTACAAACTCTTATATACATATATATAAATATATATACGTGTATTCAATTTTTTAAATCTCTCTCTCTTTCTAAAATGATCTTCTCTTTTCTATATGATTTAAACCTCATTTTCACATAGTTTCATGTATGTATGTATCTATCTATATATATATATATATATATATATATATATATATATATATATATATATATATATATATATATATATGAATATGTATATATAAATATGTATATGAATACATGTCTCTCTTTATTTTAAATCTATGATTTAATGATTTTCAAGATCTTTTTCTCTCTCTCTTTATCTATATCTCACCTTGAGATCAAGTGTTTCATCTTTTCCCATTCTTTCAATATTTTTCTCTTATCATTTAAGATTTCTATTTTTCATTTGCCGACTTCATCAAGACCACAAATTAAGTAATGACCTAATATTGAATTCATGTTTGACGGTCTACAAACTCAATCTATTTTCAAAAACTTTTCCTTTTTATATATGATAGTTATCAAAAGAAAAATCTTAAATGTTTAATATGGTAGGAATGTTTCTAGATGAATGTTGTGGTATGAACGTTTCATTATTTTTTAGTCATATATGTTTCATTCTCTTTTAATCATATAGGATCAATGCATTCATGCATTCACAATCACTTAAGCAGTATGTGACAGAGCTCAAACTAGGTGGCAACCGAATTAGAGCAAAACCTCAAACCTACTTAAGGTCTTAAAAGAACACTAAAGTGATTTCAAAATGATTCCCAAATGATATTTATAAAGATTTCTCAATTCTAGTTTTTCCCAAAATGTCTCACATTCTCAAGTGATTCTTTAAGAATCTTTTCAAAAGTTTGAAACATCAAACTTCCAATATTTTTCTTGACCGCCTATAGAATCAAAAAGATGTTCAAGTTAAAACGAAATGCATCAATGATAAACATAGACCTTGGTTTAATTACCCCTGGTAAAGGCGTCAGGAACTGTCGATCCTCGTACCCATGGGCAAATCTCTTTCTTTTTTATTTCAAAACAAAAACCTCATTTTTCTGTGGCACTCCAAAACCAACCAAAAATTTTGGGAAGTCTTAAGGTTTCCTTTATTCCTCTTCTATTGGGGTGAGGACATTAGGCTCCCTCTGGCCAGGTACTTATAGTCATAGGCCATTATGATTAAATTAATAAGTCGAGATGCCTTTGATGTTTTTACTCATGAACTTACCAATTTGCACGTGAGATTTAGATGAAAAGTGAAAATATTGATGTGGTTTAGACCACAGCCATAAACATTGTGTTTTTTCTAAAAAAAAATATTTGTTTTATAAGTCAGTGATATAAAACTTTAAAACCCCCGTATTTTAAAAAAAAAAACCAAAATGAAAAAAATGTGAAATACTTTTTTTGTTTTAAGTGTCCTTTTCATTTCTTTTAATGACAAATTGCTGGTTTGCAATTTTTTTCATTTTTATTTTTTGCTTATTTATTTATTTTTTGATGTTGGCATTACTAGTTTCTTAAATATTTGAATTTTCCCTTTTTTTTTAATTTTTAGGTTTTGAAATAGTTTCTGATTTTTTTACTTATTTCTTTTAAGAAATCAATTTTATCCTAAATAAATTTCTGGTCGTAGCCATGCAACCAAAAAATCCATCTTTGGTCCTTTCAAGGCCACTTTTTATCAATTCAATCAGCCCAACAACAATATTTGGTTGAACCAAACTAGTGTGCATGTCACGCACCCCCAATGCAGAAACAACTCTGCTGGAGGGATCACCTCCGAAAATGAAATTAGAAAATGGAGCTATACACAGATCCGTAAGGGATAAAGAAAAACGTATCAGGAGACTAAGAAATACATCATAAAAAATCAATGCAAGACCTCCATTTATATGCAAAAACATGGAAGGAAGCCCAGATTACAGAACCAACAATTTACTGGGTATATCAGTAGCAGGGTCATCAAAAACAATTTGTACCTTTTGGGTGTGCAGAAGAACTTTCTGAAATTTGGGATCTAACTTATGTCGCCCCTCACAGAAACTTCTTATCCAACGCGGCCAAGTTTTATTGTTTGAGATAACAATAATCCTTTGCCATCTGCTGCCATGGAAGATTATGGAGAGAACTTCTTGCAAAATCATTGTTTGTGGCATGAGTAGGTCATCTGTGATATTCTTCAGTCGCTCTCACAAAATTCTTAATAAGAATCTCTAAAACCTTTAGCCAACTTGAGTTCATGTTGGAAAGCTATAGAGTGAGTGCAAATGCTACCTTCTCCAATTCTCGGCCACTCTCCTGCTATACATCCAATTAAAATCCAAAACTTAATAGTCTTGAATTCAGTATCTTCCCGGCTAGTCAGGAGGCTGCTGTCCTCGCAAACTTTTAGGACTCGGCAAAGTTCAACCTCAATACTGTCTGAATTTTGGCCTAGCATACACCGATTTCTAAACATCCATACACCCCAGTGTAATACTCAAAACCTGTCCTCATTGGGGAGAAGACAAGGCCTCTCAATGCCTAAACGTAAAAGCATAGCCTAGAACGGAGGCACCAGAATGATGTTAGATTCTGAAAGCTGTTTGACAGACAACTTCAACCAATCTTCACACCAGCTGAATTCCTCAGCTGAAAGATTCTTCACCAAGCATCTGCCCGACCAGTCATCATACAAGATGCTAAGATTTCCTTAACCTTAGTCTCCACTTTCCTCTAGCCTTTGACAACACCACGAAAAAACCATGAGTCCTTTGAATGGACTCTTAGGCCCCTTAAGAAACTTTTGAATGGACTGATATATTCCCCGGCAAAAAACTTAGCCCACCATTTAATTCTGTAGCAAATATGTATGCCCAAGGCTGCAATTCTGGCCAGATTGACTTCATAAATATTCTTTAGCCCAATGCCTCCCTCCTCTATGGGTCTGCAATTTTTCCCAGGCCACATAATGAGCTCTCTTCCTCTGATCAACAGGGCCCCAAAGGAAGGACACCATCAGATTATTCAACCTTCGGAAAACCACAGTCGGAAGCAAAAAAATGCTACTCCAAAATTCTATAGTTTGGTTAACCACATGTCTTGTTCAACATAAAAGCCCAGTAAAGGAAGCACGATTTATTCTTGCTTACTACAAGCCCAATAGTTCTCTCCAGAAGCTCCAGCAAGGTTTGAATTTTTCCCAATGATTTCGCCTCTAGTTTTGAAGAAATGAGGACATCATTGGCGGATGGCACATGCCAAATCCCAGAAAAGAGGGAATTCTGACCCTGCCGCTCCAAATTTTATGCTGAAGTTGTTCGGTAAGCACTTCCAAAACCACAACAAGGGGGGATATAGGATCCCCTTGTCTGAGCCCTTGCTCCAAGTCAAAATATTCTCCAGCCCGGTTGTTAATCATGACAGATGCCAATGCCGTAGAAAAACATGTAGCCGCAGGACTAGTCCAGCAAAGCAAAGAAAGGACGATTTATTCTTGCTTACTACAAGCCCGATAGTTCTCTCTAGATGCTCCAGCAAAGTTTGAATTTTCCCCAATGATTTTGCCTCTAGTTCTGAAGAAATGAGGACATCATCGGTGGATGGCACATGCCAAATCCCACAAAAGAGAGAATTCTGACCCTTCCGCTCGAAATTTTATGCTGCAGTTGTTGGGTAAGCACTTACAAAACCACAACAAGGGGGGATATAGGATCCCCTTGTCTGAGCCCTTGCTTCAAGTCGAAATATTCTCCAGCCCGGTCATTAATCATGACAGATGCCAATGCCGTAGAAAAACATGTAGCCGCAGGACTAGTACAGACATCACTGAACCCAAGCCCTCTCATAGCTGGAGTGAGGAATTTCCACTCCACCATGTCATAGGCCTTCGCCAAATCGATCTTCAAGCAACAAGAAGGGGCTGTGCTGTGATCCAAGGAGTTTAGAACTTCATGTGCAAGAATGGCATTAGCACTCAGACTGCACCCTAGGAGAAACACCGCTTAATTAGGGCAGATTACCCTACTAAGGATGCCTTTCATTGGACCTGCTTGGAGTTTGCATAAAAATTTATACAGCAAGTTATGTAGCGCTATTTTCATATGTTTTCCTCTGTGGACACACTAAGGCCCTGGTACATGCCCTCCATAACTTCTCCAGAACCAGCTTAATTCCAAGTAGATTTTTGAAAAATTGATCACATACCTCCCTGATTTTGCTAGAATCCTCTGTGACTCCTGTTATCTTTTTAAGGAAGGAGATGGAACAAGCGAAGATCTCTCTTAGTAAATTTATCATATAGGCAACAAATCTGAATATCGAGAATAATAGGATAGATTGTAATCTCAAGTTTTTCTTGATAGGATTAGTGCCTATCTCGAGTTTCTCTCAATGGCTAAGGAATTGCTATCCTTATCCCATCTCTGTTCCCTGCCTATATAAAGAAGAGCATGTAACAGAGCTTCGATGTATGGATGGTGACAAGCGGTGATGATAATGTCCCAGGGCAAGCTAAACTCAGCGTGGCATATACCACAAACCTCATCGTCAAGGCACTTCATGAACCGGGTGTAGCCATGTCTTCCAACGAGTCCAATGAGTCCTTCGCCTGCCTT
Organism: Nymphaea colorata; assembly: GCF_008831285.2. Taxonomy (NCBI): domain Eukaryota; kingdom Viridiplantae; phylum Streptophyta; class Magnoliopsida; order Nymphaeales; family Nymphaeaceae; genus Nymphaea; species Nymphaea colorata. The sequence goes on from NC_045139.1 coordinate 9,669,066, forward strand.
CTCTGTCGAGCATACTACATGGATCTCCAATGAGGGAGTAGGAGATGAGTGGGTTTTCTTGGTTGATTGGTTCTCCGATGGCACAAAAGAAGAAGATGAGCCAGTTTCTATGGTTGATTGGTTCTCCGGTAACACAGTAGAAGAAGATGAGCTGGTTTCCTTGGTTGATCGGACCAAGTTCCTGATGGTATCGGCGACCTCAGGGGCTGCCAGCTCTGCTGGCAGGTGATTCATCTGCATGCTTTCTTGGAGGGTTTTATAGGCCACTTGTTTGACATAGTCCAAGTCATCAACCTGCGAGGAATACATTGTGACGGCCTCCTTCTCCCAACAACATTGGCTCATTATGACCCTATCTTCTTCCCCAGTGACCTTCAATGTATCTTTGAGCAGGATCATTATCTTTACCAAGCTCCCCATCTCTGGTGGAACCTGGTTACCATCTTGCCCAGTTTGAACCTGGTTACCATCTTCGCAAGCTTCAGGGGGTTGCACCCCTTTTAGGCTGCCGAGCACTCCTACCTCAATCTCCATCCCTCTCTTTCTCTTTCTCTCTCTATTATCTTGATGGTGTTTGAAAGTGTTGATCTTGAGACTAGGAGTGCCGCTATAGAAGTAGAAGCCAAATGGTCCTGTTCTTATTCCCCCCTCCTCGCTCTCTCTCTCTCTCTCTCTCTCTCTCTCTCTCTCTCTCTCTCTCTCTCTCTCGCTCTAAGCTAGGCATCCTTAGGTGCAGCTTGATTTCCTGCATTCTTCATTTGTTGCCGCTATTGCGCCGGCCTCCCACTCCAACCTTACTAGGTTGCGGTGGGAATTGTGTAGGATCGGGGCTTCTACGGCCACCATCCTCCCTCCTGGTACTGCTAGAGTGGTCAGGCATACGCCTCCTCACATGGTTTCTCCATGAGGTTTGTGTGTTGGAATGTGCGGGGCTTGGGAGCCCGTTATAAGCATAGATATCTCTCTTATTGGGTGTGTCAGCATGGACCTTCTTGCATATCGTGGTTGAGATCAAATTGTCTCGGATTTCTCATGCATGTGTTTGTACTTTGTTGTGTCAACCGTCCTTTGTGTTTCTCTCAGCTAATGGTGTCGCTGGGGGCATCCTGCTGGCCTGGTCTCCCCCTCTTACGGGGGATGTGGTGCATGTTGGTTATTACTCTATCTCGGTCATTCTCAATGGTCTATGGCCCGGTCTTAGTTTCTGTTGTCTATGGCCTTTGCGTTGGGTCCTTGCGTGACCAATTGTGGGATGAGCTGCAACATGCTCATCAGCTTGTTTCCTCGCCTTGGCTTTTGGCAAGAGACTTCAATTGTTTGCTTAGCCTTGACGACTCTTCATCCCTTGTCCCTTCTGGTTTGTTTATGTCGGCTTTTCATTCATTCATTGATGAGTTCGGTCTTTTTGACGTGGCTCTGAGCAATGACAAGTTTACTTGGTCCAACAATAGGAATCCTCTGATTCTTCGTAGGTTGGATCGGGTCTTCCTTTCGCCTGAGTTATTCTATGTTTTTCCTTCGTCCTCCTTGGTTCTTGGGCCAAGACACTTGTCTGATCATGCTTCACTGCTCCTTTCCCTTCTTCAGGGTAGGGCTGGTTCCGGGCGTGCCAGGTTCCGTTTTGAGCTTTGGTGGCTCCGAGATGAGTCTTTTGTGGCTGTCATCCGTAAATGGTGGGCTCGCACCATCAACGTTAGGTGGGCTGCTTTCAGGCTCTCGTGGAAGTTGCACTTCATCAGGAGAGAGATTTTTGCTTGGAAGCACATTTTCTGGAGTGGGAAGTTTTTTTAGGTGACCGATTGGGATGAGGAGATCATATCCTTCCAATCTTCTGACACTATTTCTCAAGATTAGTCTTCCCGCCTCCTTTGTCTCCAGTGTCTGGCTCAGGAGTGGCGGATGAGGGAGTCCATCCACTGGCGGCAACATTCTAGGCTAGGTTGGCTTTCGTATGGAGACCAGAATTCTAGATTCTTCTACTTGGCCGCCTCTGAGAGACACTGTCAAACGTTGCTCCAGTCCATGGTTATTGGCCACCGGGTTTTTGTTGGTAATGACATTCTCCCGGCTTTGACCATCCATTTTTTGGATTTCCATTGGCCATGGGGAAGGGCTGCCTCTCCTCCCTCTTTATCTCGTGTGCGATCTCTCCTGAGCGGCTCTTCCAACACCAAGACATCAAGAATGCTGTCTAGGCCCTCGGTTCTAGTAAGGCACCCAACATTGATGGTTTCCCCGTTTAATTTTTCTGCACCTTTTGGGAGGTTTGTAGTGCTGATGTGTTTGCGTTTTGTGATGAATTTGCCTTCAATTCCATCTTCCTCAAAGAATTTAATCGAGCCACCTGTGCCTTGGTGCCTAAGCATCCTAACCCTACGGTCGTCAGCCACTTTTGGCCGATCTCCATCTTAGGCACATCTTATAAGATTATTGCTAATTTGTTTTGCTTACGGCTTGCGCCTGTTATGTCTTCCATCATTAACCCCTTCCAAGTTGCATTCATCAAAGTTCGGCGTTTGCAAGACGCGGTTGTCCTGGCCAATGAGGTTGTTCACTCTCTATATTGTCTACGTCTTCCTTCCTTCATCCTTAAGTTGGACTTCTCTAAGGCCTTTGATTCGGTTAGTTGGGAGTTTCTTTCTGACCTACTCACCCGCCTTGCTTTTGGTCCATCGTTTCGGCAATGGATCATTTCGTTTTTCACTGGGGCCCAACTTGTGGTCTCCTTCAATGAGATGTGTGGTGATTTCTTCTGTCTCCATCGCAGCTTCCATCAGGGTTGCCCGTTATCGCCTTTAAATTTCAACTTAGTTGCTGAGTGCTTTTCTACGTTATTTCATCACGCCGCGGTCGTTGGCTTCCTCACGCCACATTCACTCTCCCATTTATAAACCATCTCCACCTTTAGTATGTTGACGACTTCCTCTTGTTTGGCAATGCATCCTGCCAACAGATTGTGAGAACTTGGCTCATCCTTCGGGTCTTTGAGCTCATCTCGGGTGTTTCTATTAATTCCTCTAAATGCCAACTTTCTCTCGTTCACGTGGACCCAGCCACGGTGCTTCTTTTGAAAGCTTGCTGTGAGTGTAAGGCTGCTGGCCTGCCCATAGACTACTTAAGTCTTCAGATTACGCTAGCGTCTCCTGCTCCCTCTTTTTGGAATGAAGTGGAGCAGATGCTTGTGAATCGCCTTCAGTGTTGGCAGAAAAAACTGCTTTCTCTCCCTGGTTGTATTACTCTTGCTAGGCATTGTCTTTCGTCGGTCCCCCTCCATGCTTTGGCGGACTTTCGACCTCCTGTGGCTGTTCTGAGAAGGTTTGATAGGATTATTCATAAATTTAGCTGGAATGGTGATCGACCTTCGGATCACCTTGCGCATTGGGATATGGTTGCCCTTCTACGTCTGCTTGGGGGCGCTGGGTTACCAACCTCGCCGCGGCTGAGTCTCGGGTCCACCTTTTTACTACTTGCCCTTTTTTCCTGAGTGTTCTTGCCTCTGCATGGCCTTCTCTTGTTAGCAGCCTTCCAGACTCACCCTCCATTCACCTTCTTTTCCTTTTTTATCCTTCCCCCCACCTGTTTGCTTTTTGGGGGCGAGTCTGGAGGTTGTGGCTCATTTCTTCTTGGTGACACATTTGGGAGGAGCGCAACAACAGGGTCTTCAGGGGCACCTTCTCATCGTCAGATGCTCTGGCTCGTCTGGTGCAGGGGGATGTCCATTTTGTTTTTCGGTTGCGGCGCTGTCCTCCATTCTCAGTTGGGTGACTTTGTTGCGCCATCTATCTACTCTCTCTCCACCTATTCGCAATTTCGTTTTACTGTGCGATTGTCTTGCATATTTGTCTTTTATTTTTGTTTTTGCGGTTTGTTCTCGTACTTAGGGGACTTCTTGTCCCCAAATTTTGCTATGAATTCTCATTTTATCGACTCTCTCTCTCTATATCTCTTTCCCTCTCTCTCAATATCTCCTTCCCTCCCTCTCTCTCTCTCTCTCTCTCTAGCCTGGTTTTCTATCAATAAGTGGTTGGCAAAACAAGTCTAGAGTTTCTGTTTTTTGTTTCTATGGGGTGACGGCATTGGTTTCCCTGAGGCTAGATATAGAGTTTCAACAGGGTTTCAATAGGCAAAAAAAGATATCCTTGACATTTTTACTGAGTTTGCGAGTTTGCAAGTATTATGATTCAGGTCATATGGTTGATGAAATTCAAATTCACGTAGCCTTGTAAGTAAAAAAGCTGTCTCCATTATTAAATGCAAACACATATGGAATATATAACCAAAAGGCTTGAATTTGTTCATTAAGGATGAAGGAGCAAAAAATAATCTCAATGAGAAACAACTGGGGCAGGAAAAGAGGATGCATAAAATCTCTTCAAAAAAGTAAAATGAATGTAAAATCGTTTAATTGGCCATCAAAGTGAGCTGGCTAAATAAATATATCAAATGTGTGACTTACATATATACACAATACCTTTTTTGTATGTTCTCTTTATGAATTCTGAAACCTTTTTGGGGGTAAAAATAATATATTTTAGATTAGGGTCAAACCAATAGGTTGGGAAAGAAGCAGTCTTCTAAAAGTGTTGTGTCCATTTTTCCCCCTTTTAAGGGCATTTTTGTCATTTCAACCTCACCAATAACAATGGGCATGGGGCCGGGCTAAGTCAGACAAATTCAGGCTCGAGTTGGCTCGAACCCTTGCAGGTGACCCAAGCCTGACTTGCTTAGTATCAAGTTGGGTCTAACCATCAATTTTATATCTATCGGGTACCTAGTTAGATTTCCACCAATATTTGAAACTCATAACATTTTATATTTTAATATATCAAAAATTGATAAGTTGCATTTGTTTCACTGTGGACTCGTGCTATGAGATTCATAGGATCTTATATCCATATATTTAAGGGCAACAACATCTTCATTTGACCTCAAATCTATGGTTTTTATTATGTAATATGGATTTAAAATTCATGTTAATGCTGATCTTGATTTCGTCATGTTGCAAATCCTCCTGGCTAACCGACCATCTCTTGCACATGCTACTCTCTCACTGGTCTAATGAGTACAAGTGACGAACTTGGGAGAAAAATACCAAATACAATATCACAATCTCAATATGCCAAACTACAATGATAATTCTCTTGGCAGCCTCAGAGGGCATTGCGTAGCTAGTCGGGCTAGGGGTATGTCTCTTGTCGATTCCTGTGGGCACTCTGCTTTTGTGTTTTAAGGTGGTAGGACATGGCATCCAAGTTGAAGGACGCATTGTTCTATCGCTAACACCTACGCAACTCAGTAAGAGCAACAAGGGGGCTTTGGGGTCTCACTAAGGGTAGTGGATGATCGTCTCTCTCACTGAGCTCTCGTGGTGCAAATGTAAATGTGTGGACAACTCGCTTAATTCAAATAGGTTTGACCCTACTGCACCCAAATATGATGCCAATTTCAGCTAAGCTCAGTCAACACGAGCTCAGTTCAGCCAAAAGGTAGGTATGTCTCACGATCCAATTAGTGGACAAAAATAGACCTCTACCAAATCAAATCCACTTTGACTAGACTCAATCGAAGTACAATTCAGCTCAATTAAGAGTTTTCTTAGCTCAAATTTGTCAAATTACCAAAAACAAAGTCAAACTACTCACAAATGAGCTTTGAATTTGGTCAATTGGTCAAACTTGACCAATCTGGATAATTTTGCCCTTCTATGACCAAATCGAAATTAGAAAGCCTAAATTGAAATTTGATGAAAGACAAATATACATTTGGATTTGTCAAATGGATAAATCAAATAACATATTGAAATACAATATTTCAAACCAAAGTTTGTTTCAATTGAAATCCATCTTCAATCAAGCTTTGGACAAAAATACCCTTTCCAAACCAAATTTGATAGAATTTTCTAATTTTATTTAAATTTTAATTGGATTGTCATAATTCAACGAAATTTATAGCTTAGTAACTAGGTTTCAACCTATCAAGCTCAATTTGTAACAAAGAAAAAAATAAATGAAACAAAGAAAGGCAAAACCCTGCGCAAGGGCATTTTCATCCAAAATTGACCACACCTGGCCTAGACTATCTAGCTCGTGTAAATGAGAATGATTAATTAGAGCCATTAAAGACTCATTTAATCCATCTTCCAACTCCCTAGGCCATGATTAATCTTACAAGGCAAACTAAGGAAGGTGGTTGAACTCATCCTCTCCTCTATATAAACCCTCCCATAGCAACCAATGGAGGAATTAATTTTTTAAGTTTTCATCAAGTTACTGCAAGCCAATGACCTAAGAGGGGGAAGCCAAGGAGGAAAAGGAAAATTTGTCCATGCCCTCTTTCCCCCTTCTCTCATTCTCTTCTTCAATTTCCCTTATTCTCTCCATTGATTTTGCTAAGTTACGATGCTTAAGTTAACCCTTACTTAGGATTTTTGTGGTGAGAAGCTCTCTCTACCTCACTGCAAATTCCAACAAGTCATTCTTCTTATTTTTGCTTTGCTAAGCTCGAATCCAATCTTGGATTCTTGCTTATGTTTGCATGATTTAGAAAACAAGTAAAGAAGAAGATCAAGTATCATGACTAATCGCAAGGTAGGTGATTTTAATTCATTTCTCATCTACTTTCGATTCTTGTTGGTTCATTTTAATTTCAGCAATTCGTGGGAAGGGTTTACTTTTATTTATTTTATAGCTGGGAATGATGTCCAGCTAGGAAAAAACTAGGATTAAATGTACATGTTAATGCATAATGCATGCATGAGTCGATTTTTCTAAAAGATGAATCCATGGATCAAATTTTGAAAAAGGTCCCAAGGTCACGTCCCTTTCAAAACAACCAGCCTAAAACAATTTTGAACTTCCCACCACGAAAGAATCCCATGGTGAGAGAGTAACTTTCCTGCAAAATACATGACAAAAAAGCCTATTAAGGATGGAAGCATTCTCATGAATGTGATCTACCTTTGTATGGCGAAATTAAGGACGGACTAGCTTGAGCATTCATTCATCACTTTCCATTTAAAGTCATTTTGTTTCATGCTTTTTCAATTGATCAAGCGTGGTGAAGGAGATTAAAACCAAGTTTTCAATTTTCCTATGTAAAAGAACCCAACCACGAATCGTCATGATTCATGAGTTATGTGGTGCCTTGATTAAATTTCATTTGAACAGTAGGATATATATATATATATATATATATATATATATATATATGTATGGGTGGGTGTGTGTGTGTGTGTGTGTGTGTGTGTATACATACATACATATATATGCACACACATATATATATATATGTATGTATGTATGTATGTATGTATACATATACGTATATACATGTATGTATGTATATATATATATGTATATATACATATATATATATATATACACACACACACACGTGCAATCTCTTCTTAAAAATCATTTTTCAATTTTGAAATCAGGTTCGAACACGTTTCCAAACTCGTTTTTCAGAAAGGGGATCATTTTTGTTGATTTTCATAGTACAAAGCTATGAAATCATTTTCATTTCATCTTAAAAATTACTTAGTTTCAGCAATCCATACATAAGGTGCATGCAAGATGTTAAAATCAGACTATGCTTTATAAGAATTGGCTTAAGAATGTCAAAGTTTACATATTCGAAATATCACTTTTCAAGTACAAAGTGGTCATGCATTAACTTTCTTCCAACGTCAATAGCACCACATGCACATTCTCAAGAAACTAAGTGATTTAAATTTGAGTTGCAAAAAGTGACCAAGTCATATTGCAACAAGAATTTGTTAACTTTACTTAACTTCCAAAGAAAACATAAGCAATGCATTTATAATCTTGACCAAAATATGCTTGTCAAGAAAGATTCCTGATTTGCATATAACATAATTTTAAAGCCATCAATTGGCATCTTTCAAGATTTGATAAAATGCTCTTAAATAAGTTTGGTGGTGTGGCTTGATTTGTTAAGTGTTTAAACACATGCAGAATATATAACCAAGATTCGTGATTTGTTCATTTGTGAGGAAGGAGAAAGGAACTTCATGATAAATATTTGGCAAAGCAAAACTGCAAAACAGATTGCCAAAAAAATTGATCTGGCGATCTTCTTAAAACTTTTCTCCTCTTTTTTTGAAGTGCATTTCTGTCATTTCAAATGCCTCAAACGTGCACAAATGTCAAACCCAACTGGTGAGAAGTGTTTAGTCATTTTTAAATTCTGGAAACTCTCAATGAAATTAAAAAAGGTGGCTATGTCGTACACATATCATGCATGGGTGATTTGCAAGGTTTATGATGGGGATTTCCTTGTACATATAGTGAAGTTGAGGATCCATTTTGTTTTCGTTTCTCTTTCTTTTTTATTTTTTTTGTTTCGGCAAAATTAATTTGGACAAATTACTATTTTAGTATTAGTCTTTAAACAATGAAAACAAATGGTTAGTCTTAAACCTATGAAAACCACAAGGATATGAACATCAAAAACTAAAATAATTTTGCATACCCAGTCGCAACCATACTTGCCTCGTAATGATCAAATCATGAGATATAAGAATAAATCACTAGAATATGAATCGCAACGAAAATCGAAACCATTTTCTGAATTTCACATGCAAACCACAACTCTTAATCAAGCATGTTGAGCGATCATATGTAAAATGTTGGGATCTTCTAATAATAAGAAAATGAGTTTTGTCAATAAGATATCAAAAACGTAAGTTGATGGAATAAAGCATGCTAATCTACCATCAAGACGCTGCAATATCATTTGAAAACAAACTAACAATTACAATTAAACCAAGAACACCAAGCCAATTTGCACAAGGCAAAAGCGGGGACTTGGAGCGATCTGTCAAAATTTAATCGGAAATCCAGCGATTGAAGACAAGTCGGATCGGCAGTTTGGGCAAGTGTAAGATCCATGGGAGGTGTGAGTTCCATGGGCCAACCAGCTGAATAGACACAAAGAATGGTAGGTATGGTGGCATGTGGTGACGACAATGCGATCGGTCGAGTTGAACTCTTCACGGCATATGGAACAGTCATCATTGCCAAGGCGCTCGACGAGCCGATCACACCCATGTTCACCACTGGGTCCACCAGGCTCTTCATCTTTTATCTCTATCGTGCATTCTATACGGATCTCCAAAAAGACAGTCCAAAGAAAAGGGTTGTTGTCCCTGGCCTCTTCCATCTTGCTCATAATAGTTCTAGCAACCTTAGTTTTTGCCGTCTCTGCAGCCTCAGGATCCATATCCATATCGTCGTGGAGGGTATTATAGGCCAGTTGCTCCGCATAACTAACGTCACAAATTTGCGTAGAATACCTGGTGATGATCTTTTGCTCAAAGCAGCGTTGGGTCTTCATCACCTCATCATCTTCCCCGATAACCTTCAATGTATCATCCAGAAAGAACCCTATCATTACTTCGAACCCGCTGCCTGCTGGGTAAAAAGCTTCGGGGAGCTCCATTTCTTCAATAAAGCCGGTCACTTTGATGTCAATCTCCATCTCTCTCTTTGGAAGAAAGAAATGGGTTGGTAGAAGAAGTCTAATTTTTGCTTTTTTCCTCTTCTATTGGGGTGAGGACATTGGGATCCCTCCGGTCAGGTACTTATAGTCTTAAGCCATTATGACTAAATTAATAAGTGGAGATGCCTTCAACATTTTTACTCATGAACTTGCCAAATTACATGTTAGATTTAGATGAAAAGAACAAATATGGATGTGGTTTAGTCCATAGCCATAAACATTGTGCCTTTTTAAAAAAATATATATCTATAAAACACAAAAAATAAGTTTTGATTTAGAACTTTCAAAAGCCACCATTTTTTGGAAAAAAAAACGAAAATGAAAAAAATTTCAAAGGCTTTTTTATTTTAAGGTTTAATTCATTTATTTTAATGAAAAATTGCTTGTATACAATTTTTTTCATTTTAATTTGTTGATTATTTGTTTATTTTTTGATGTTGGCATTATTAGTTTCTTACATATTTAAACTTTCCCTAATTTTTAGGCTTTGAAATAGTTTCTATTTTGGTACATATTTTTTTTAAGATATCAATTTTATCCTAAATAAATTTGGTGACATATCCATCTTTGGTCCTTTCATAGCCACTTTTTGTCAACTCCATCAGCCCCGCTTGCATACTTGGGCGAACCAAACTAGTGTGCATGTCTTAAATGGGCCAACCATTCCTGTTGTAGTAAAGAAATCAGTTAAGCCATTGTTGTGGGATCTGAAGCAGGCTTTGATGGAAATTGTATTTAATGCAAGTCACCAAATCAAGCACGTCCTTGTCAAGTGTTGGCCATTCCACTCAGCCCCATATGTACCTTTTACTATATATATATATATGTATATATATATATATATATATATATATATATATATATATATATATATATATATTTTAGAAACTCAAAAGGGACGTATCCTATGGATAAAACTGCAGTACTAACTTGATTTTTTTTTCCTCCTTACAATTGAAGCTTCCATGTCATACACCACAAGGATATTTCTAAACTAAAACCATTTCGTCATTACAATTTGTTTACCATTTGAAGAATTACAGAAGTGATGAATTGCGACAGTCCTTGTCTCGATCAAATCATGAGATATAAACAAAAAATCACAAGAACATGAATCAGAACCTAAATGGGAACAATTTTCTAAATTTTGCACGCAAACGTTTACCCATGTCAAGCATTTTGAATGACCATATATAAGGATTTGGAAATTTTGATCATAAGAAAATAAGTTTGTTCAAGATATCAAATGTATGTGACACAGGAATGTATGCTATCCATCAGAGCTCCATATGTACTAGCCCATCCTAAAGCGGCAATATGCTTTGAAAACAAACTGACAAATATATTTTACTTCTTAGTAGCCCAAAAGCTGCAAGCCAACTTGCAAGAGACAAACTAATAAGTTTTTGGGCTATATATATATATATATATAGTTTTTTTGGGCCACTATAACTAATATTTCATTTTTTTAGGTTCTCAATAGGCAAGTGGAGATATCTTTGACATTTTTACCTACCTTAGCCAATTGTCAAATTGGATTTTGATGAAAGAAGGAATATTGATGCTTTGGACGCAGGTCAGAAGGTTTATCGAGTCCAAATCCATGTAGTTAATTTTTGCAGGCAAAATTTTGCATGAGTGCACTCATTCAAACCTCCTGCCAAGGCTCGCAGGATACGAAACGAATGATGGATTTTACTCATAAACTAGTAAGATGTAACTCTTGATCTCACAGGACCTCATCTAAGACCATATCCAATTAAGCTAGAACTGGTAAAGTCTGGTATGATAAAGCTTATATTTTACCCGATTCTGATCCTTTTACATCCCTAAAAATAGCTCCATATTCTAAATATCTTGGAGCACTGAATTAGGAGTAAGGCCGTACATGACCATAATCAAGCTCGAGCTGGGCCAGCTCAAGCTCGACACAACTCAAAAAACATGACTTCGAGCTGTGCTTGAACTCAAATTGATTTTCATGGAACAGGATCAAGCTTGACTCGACTATACAGTGTCAAGCTTGAGCTCGATTCACTTTACTCATTTACATTAACCTGTCTCATTTTTTTTTATTTGTTTAACTAGTCAACTTGTTTAAACCAGTTTTATATAGTCAAGACAAGCCTTGTATACACGAGTTGAGTTCTAGAACTCGACCTGTAAAAACATTTTGAGTATAAATATATTAGCAGATATGAGCCTGGAATAGATACTGAACCCGATCTACACAAGTGTAGGGAGTTCAAGAATTTTGTGGGTCAGATCCATATGACAATTGTGTTCATTATAATGCACCCGATTCTGGGTAAGGCCTGGTGTTCTTGTCGCGTCTTAGGTTTTAAAAAAGTTTCCATGTTTTGTGTATGATATATATATTTCTAAAACCATCAATTGGCATCTTTTCAAGATTTGATAAGATGGTCCTAAATAAATTTCCTGGCATGGTTTGATTTGTTCATTTGTGAGGAAGGAGAAAGGAACTTCGTGAGAAATACCTGGTGGAGCAGTTAATATTTATTACTTTTATTATGAACAGTCTTAAAACAATGAAAACAAATGACTAGTCTTAAACCTATACAAAACCATAAGGATATGAACATGTAAAACTAAAATAATTTTGCATTCCCGATTACAACTATCCTTGGCTCGTAATGATCTAATCATGAGATATTCCTGCATAAATAACTAGAATATGAGTCACAAACAAAATCGGAACCATTTTCTGAATCCATGCCCAAATCACAACTCTTAACCAAGAATGTTGAACGATTAAATATAAAAGTTGGGAGCTTCTAATCATAAGAAAATGGGTTTTGTCCATAAGATCTGGAAAATGTAAGTTGATACAAGAAAGCATGCTAACCTACCATCATTACACAGCAATATCATTAAAAAAAAAAAAAAACCAACAACTATATTTAAAACTCCAAGCCAATTTGTACAAGGCAAAAATGGGGACTTGCAGCAATCTGTCAAAATCTAATTGTGCTTCCAAAGATCGGAGACAAGTTGGATCGGCAAAGTGGGCATGACAAAGGTAGACGTGCCAACCACTCGAACAGACATGAATGATGGAAGGTATCGTGGCATGTGGTGATGAGGATGTGATCGTCGGAGTTGAACTCATCATGGCATATGGCAGTCAACATCGCCAAGGAGCTAAAGGAGCTGATCGTAGCCATGTTCCCAACTGGATTCAGAAGCCTTTTCGTCACTTATCTCTATCGTGCAATCTACATGGATCTCTTGAGGCGTCGCGCAGCCACCTGCGTACGCGATCGCGTGATCACCTTACGCCATCGCGCCATGCGATCAACGTCAGGCTTCTGCGTGCAGCAGCCTGTTGCACGTTGTCGCATGCATCCTTCCAAGGCATCAGGAGCTGTTGCGCCTGGCGTGTGACAGCGCCTGGCCAGGGGCCTGCGATAGTGCAGGTCCCCTTCCCTTTTCCTACTTTTCTTGCAAAAACGCCCCCCAAGGGGCGGTTTTGGCTCCTTTGAGTGGGCAATAGCCCTGCCCACACCTCAAAAGAGTGTTGGCAGGGCTAATGGCCTATCCCATTTAATCAAAACCTATTTTTCTAAAAACAATTTAAAAATAATTCAAAATTCTTTGAAATTCGGATGAAAATATTAGAAAATTCAAAAAAATCAAATTTTGAGTTTTGTTTACAAAACTCTCTATAAATACCTCCACAATCCCCCATCTTGGCAAGAGTTGGCCCTTGGGAGAAACTCTAGTTTATTCTCATTTAAAAACTTAGAGTTTCTCTTGAGCTCTCTCTCTCTCTATCTTCCTCTTTACATTTCTGTCCAACTTGGAGCAGGCTACAACTCTTCAAGGGGGCACCAAATATCTCTTGGAGAACTCATCTCCCTCATCTTGGAGATTCATTCAAGGTGAGATCAAGATTATTTCAAGCATGGTTGTTCTTTTTCCCTAAGTTATTCTCACTAGAGGTATATAATCAATATCTTACCTCTTTCATCCTTCATTTTCTTTCTTTTTGTCCCCGTGGCCAAAGGAGATAGCTCTCACTCTCTATTTTAGAGTCAAGAGGCTATACCCGACTGCACCGGGAGCATGAGAAGATACAATGATTTTTCATTTCCATACTTGAGTCATATTATTTCATTTCTTGAAAATAGTCTTGCTTTGTTTCCCCACTTTCTCTCTTGCTCATTTCCCTATGGCTAAAAGAAATAGCTCTTAATCTCTATTTTAGAGTCAAGAAACTATGCTCAAATGCACCGGGAGCATGAGAAGATAAAATGATATTTCTTTTTATAGTTGAATCATGCTTTCCCTCTTAGTTGAATCTTTCTATCTCTTTTTTTTTCCTTGAATATTGACTACATATTATCCATGTATAGTTGTTTTGTTTTCTATTTATATGTGAATGTATGGAGAGAATGAGAGTATGGTTTGAGAATTTTTACCTTTGTATTAATTTTTGAGGTTGGGGCTTGTTCAACCCGGAGAAAACCCTCACGAAATATATACATTTTAACATGTATTTTCATGTCATTTTGTTCGATAGTTTCCTTTTTAATCATCTGATTTTGAACCCTATTGAGCACCTTATCGTGTGGTTTGAGCTTCTTCCATACCAAACGGTGAAAGAAATATATTCCCTTGCAACTAATGGAATAACAATATTCTATGTTTATATAAATTATATTTTTCAAAACATTTTCAAAGGAAACCTTCTAATGCGGCCTTAGAGACTTAGATAAGACTCTTACATGAGTCCAAGCTCTTCTCCCGCGTACATAAAACTTGAAGTCGGTTGTTTTCATTTCTTGATTTTAATTCTCATAAAGACATGTATGTATATACGTGTTATATACATATACATGTACCTGATTATTTCTTTTATCATTATCTCTTTTTGATATAACATTTCTTTTTACAAACTCTCATATACGTATATATAAACATATATACGTGTATTCCATTTTTTAAATCTCTCTTCTATTTTTTGAATCTTTCTCTTTTTCTAAAATGATCTTTTCTTCTCTATTCAATTGAAACTTTATTTTCACAAGGTTTCGTATATATATATATATATATATATATATATATATATATATATATATATATATATATATATATATATATGAATATGTATCTCTCTTCCTTTTAAATCTTTGATTTTATGATTTTCAAGATCTCTTTCTCTCTCTCTCTCTCTTTATCTATATCTCTTTTAGGATCAAGTCTTTCATATTTTTTGATTCATTCAATATTTTTCTCTTATCATTTAAGATTGTAATTTTTCATGTACCGACTTCATGAAGACCACAATTCAAGTAATGACCAAATATTGGATTCATGCTTGACGGACTACAAACCCAATCTATTTTCACAAAACTTTCCTTTTCATGTATGATAGTTATCAAAACAAAAATCTTAGATATATGTTGTGGCATGAATGTTTCTAGAAGAATGTTGTGGTAGGAATGTTTCATTATGTTTGAATCATATATGTTTCATTCTCTTTTAATCATATAGGATCAATGCATTCATGCATTCACAATCACTTAATATCACTTATGGGCACAATCACATCTCTAAAAGAACTTCAGCAAAATGTGATGGAGCTCTAATTAGGTGGTAACCGAATTAGAGCAAAACCTCAAACCTACTTAAAGTCCTAGGATAACACTAAAGTGATTCAAAAAAAAAATTCTAAATTATATTTATAAATATTTCTCAATTCAAGTTTTTCTCAAAATGTCTCACATTCTCAAGTGATTCTTCAAGAATCTTTTCAAAAGTTTGAAACATCAAACTTCCAATATTTTTCTACACCGCATATAAAATCAAAAAGATGTTCAAGTTAAAACGAAAGGCATCAATGATAAACATAGCCATTAGGTTGATTACCCCTGCTAAAGGCTTCAGGATGGTCGATCCTTGTACCAACAAGCGATTCTCTTTCTTTCTTATTTTAAAACAAAATCTCATTTTTCTGGAGCACTCTAAAACCAACCAAAAATTTTGGGATGCAAATACATGTCTTCAATGGAGCCGCTCACTTCGATGTCAATCTTTATCTCTCTCTTTGAAAGCAAGAAATGGTTGGTAGAAGAAGGCTTAAGGTTTCCTTTTTTCCTCTTCTATTGGGGTGAGGACATTAGGCTCCCTCTGGCAGGGTTCATATAATTTTGGACCATTATGATTAAATTAGAAGAAAAGTACAAATATGGATGTGGTTTAGACCACAGCCATGAACGTTGTGTTTTTTCTAAAAAAAATATTGGTTTTATAAGTCAGTGATTTAATACTGTAAAAACCCAATATTCTTAAAAAAAGCCAAAATGAAAAAATGTGAAACGCTTTTTTTGTTTTAAGTGTCCTTTTCATTTCTGTTAATGACAAATTGCTGGTTTACAATTTTTTTCATTTTTATTTTTTGCTTATTTATTTATTTTTCGATGTTGGCATTATTAGTTTCTTAAATATTTAAATTTTCCCTATTTTTCATAATTTTTAGGTTTTGAAATAGTTTCTGATTTTTGTACTTATTTTTTTTTAAGAAATCAATTTTATCTTGTCAAAGCCATGCAACCAAAAAATCTGTCTTTGGTCCTTTCAAGACCACTTTTTATCAATTCAATCAGCCCAGCAACAATATTTGGTTGAACCAAACTAGTGTGCATGTCATGCACCCCCAATGCAGAAACAACTCTGCTGGAGGGATCACAACCAAAATAAAATAAGAAAATGGAGCTATACACAGATCCGTAAGGGATAAACAAAAACTTGTCATGGGACTAAGAAATACATCACAAAAAATCTATGCACGACCTCCTTGTATATGCAAAAACATCGAGGGAAGCCCAGATTGCAGATCCAACAATTTACTGGCTATATCAATAGCAGGGTCATCAAAAACAATTTGTAGCTTTTGGGCATGCAGAAGTACTTTCTGAAAATTGGGATCTAACTTATGTTGCCCCTCGCATAAACTTCTTATCCAACGCGGCCAAGTTTTATTGTTTGAGATAACAATAATCCTTTGCCATCTGTTAGGGAAGATTATGGAGAGAACTTCTTGCAAAATCATTGTTTGAGGCATGAGTAGGTCATCTGTGATATTCTTCAGTCGCTCTCACAAAATTCTTTATAAGAATCTCTGAAACCTTTAGCCAACTTGAGTTCATGTTGGAGAGCAACAGAGTGAATGCAAATGCAACCTTCTCCAATTGTTGGCCACTCTCCTGCGATACATCCAATTAAAATCCAAAACTTAATACTCTAGAACTCAGCATCTTCCCGGCTAGTCAGGAGGCTGCTGTCCTTGCAAACTTTTAGGACTCAGCAAAGTTCAACCTCAATTCCGTCTGAATTTTGGCCTAGCATACACCGACTTCTAAACATTCATACACCCCAGTGTAATACTCTCAACCTGTCCTCACTGGGGAGAAGACAAGGCCTCTCAATGCCTAAACGTGAAAGCATAGCCTAGAATGGAGGCACTAGAATGATGTCAGATTCTGAAAGTTGTTTGACAGACTACTTCAACCAATCTTTACACCAGCTGAATTCCTCAGTTGAAAGATTCTTCACCAAGCACCTGCCCGACCAATCATCATATGGATGGGAGATTTCCCTCATGCATATACAAAAAACAATATGCCCTAAACAGGATTGTGTCCATGCTAAATCATTGAAAGAAAAACTTTAACTTAAGCGGAAGCGTACCTGAATCCATCTGAAGTGCACGGACGATAGATCATAGTAGGATCTTCCAGAGTCTATGCGGCGCACAGGGGGTCTCTCTCTGATGGGGAAGAGACAACCCTATGAAACCAACGTTTCAGGCTACCGTTCGCACGACCCCAGGGACCACTACAATTTTATGTTATGGGCAATTACGGATTCAACCCATCAAAGAGTTCGTAATTGCGTACATGTATCTAGACATTACAAAATTACCCCATACCATATAAAATGACGTAATATCCCAAAATGCAATCACTTAATCAGATATTTACATTAAGACAGCCATAATGTCTGAAATTTCTCATAGACATATGTCGGCCCACCAAATGATCTTTACAATCTCCCACTTGGGCCAAATATGTCTTTATACATTCAGACATTACATAATGCCTTAGGAGCTCATAACTGCTATCTTATTAAACTTCATTTTTACCAATCTCGTCCATGATCATATCAACACATAACTAAAGCGGTTTTCGCTATATTAAAATTAGCTTAACCTTCAATGATCACAAATGTTAACACAATCAATGACATAGATCTGATATGGATGTATAGCATAAGAATTACATGTAATGTGATTACAACATGTCTATCCTCAACTGGTCCAACTTTAAAACCTTATGGAGATCAAAAATGCAAAAAACAGAGAATGAAACCAAAGAACATTAAATTATATTCTACAGAAAACTGAATATGTGTCCATACATAAGAGCAAACAAAATACAAACTCTCACTAAACCAGCACATCATCCAAAGGTAACACCCCTTTACGAACAACATGTTCGTAAAAAACCTTAGGTGTTAAATCTTTAGTAAGCGGATCCGCAATCATAGAGTTTGTCCCAATATACTCTAAAGACACCTGACCATTCTGTATCCTCTCTTTAACAGCCAAAAACTTAATGTCGATGTGTTTCGACTTTGACAAACTATTGTTGTTATTGGAGTAAATGACTGCTGAATTATTGTCATACAATAACCTTAGTGGTCTTTCTACACCATTCATAATGTGCAGCCCCGTGACAAAATTCTGCAACCACAAAGCATGATTGGATGCCTCGTAACATGCTATGCTACTGTCTTGGCTGCTTTCTAATGATCCATACCAGGATCACTTAAGTATCTACCTAATATTCCAACGATAAATGCAATATCCGGACGAGTACAAATCTGAGCATATATAAGGCTTCCCACAACAGACGAATAGGGAATCCTTTTCATTTTTTTATATTCGAATTCACTTTTAAGGCACTGTTGGAGACTAAGCTTGTCTCCTCTAGCAATTGGAGTATCTCCTGGTTTACAATCCTTCATGCCATATCGCTGAAGCACCTTATCAATTTAGGTCTTTTGTGATAATCCAAGAATACCCTGAGAACGATCTCAAAATATCTGGATCCCCAATACAAAAGATGCATCACCAAGATCCTTCATGTCAAACTTTGTTGACAAAATTTCTTAGTTTCATGCAATATACCCACATCATTACTTGCCAGCAATATAACATCGACATACAAAACCAGAAAGATAAATTTACCTCCACTGAACTTTTGGTATACACATTCATCAACCAAAATAGTTTCGAAGCCAAATGAAACTATAACTTAATGAAATTTGTAATACCACTGACGGGAAGCTTGCTTTAGCCCATAAATGGATTTCTTGAGTTTGCAGACCATTTTCTTTGTATTTCCTGAAACAAAGTTTTCTGGTTGCACCATATATATCGTTTCATCAATGTCTCCATTTAGAAATGTTATCTTTACATCCATCTGATGCAGCTCTAAGTCAAAGTGAGCCACAAGTGCCATTATGGTTCTGAAAGAGTCTTTCGATGAAACTGGAAGGAAAGTCTCTGTATAAACAATGTCTTCCTTTTGAGCAAAGCCCTTTGCGACAAGACGCGCCTTATACCTTTCGATGTTACCTAATGAATCCCTCTTGATTTTAAATATCCATTTACAACCAATGGGTTTCACACCTTCAGGCAAGGGAACAGCTTCCCATACGTCATTATCTATCATGGACTTTATTTCTTCATTCATGACATCTATCCACTTATGAGATTTAGAACTCTTTATTGCTTGCTGGAGGTTAATATGATCATCCTCCATTAAGCCCACATCAACATCATGTTCTTGGAGATAGACAAAATCATTTGAAATTGTATTTCTCCTCTCTCTGGTGGATCTCCTCAGTGGCACCTCTACTTGATTTTCTTGAGGTTGTTGAGTTTATTCTTCAGTGGTTTGAATAGGGAGATCGACATCATTGTTTTCTTCTGAATATGTTGATAGAACAATGGCAGGAACAAAGACATGACTATTGCTTTCAACATCTGTATGAGTAGACTCACGTCTCTCTTCAAAGACAAAATGTTTAACCTCATCACCTCCCCCAAACTCAATATCCTCATAGAAATGGGCATTTCTCGTTTCAAAAAAAGACTTACTGGTTGGATTATAAAACTTATAACCCCTTTATTAAAGTCTACAAAATCAAGGGACAAAAGAATTTCATTCGACATAAGCCTTTTTATTCTCTTTTCGGAGATATGTTTTAAGCGCCTATGCCACAACATAGCAGAATTCTCATTGGCTAATTTTCTTTTAGTATCACTAGACTTAACATGCAAGGTTTGATGATATGAAGCAGCTGTATCAAGCAAATAAAGGTTATCGCTACCAGATAAAGAACCAGTGGCTATCAAATTTGGGTGCAGAAACAACTTAAATTTACTATCTCCAAGTGAACAATAATAACCAAATTTGTCCAACAAGGAAATAGTAACCAAATTTCGTCTAAAAGACAGTACTACATAAGTGTCTGTCAAATTCAAATAACAGCCAGTCTTTAACAATAACCAAAAATCTGTTATGGCTTTAAGCTTTGCCTTCTTACCATCGCCCACATAGATGAATCTTTCAGTATCATTTGGCGTTCGACAATTTAGGCAGCCTTGCATACAAACACTTATGTGAGTAGTAGCACCCGAATCTACCCACCAAGTGTTTCTGGGTACTGAAGTTAAATTAATCTCAGAACAAACCAAAGTAAGAAGTGCACCTTTCCTTTCACGCCATGTGTGATACTTGATACAATCCTTCTTCATATGACCTTCATCCTTGCAAAAGAAACAGCCTGATTGGTCTTCCTTATGCTTCTTCTGTTTCTTAATGGATGAATGGTCAACTGCAACTTTCTTAACAGCCTTTTTTTTCTTACTTTTAAAATTTGAACCATTTAACTCATGAATAGTACTCAAATTTGCAAATATCAAAGAAGCAGAATTCATTGTACAAAGAACTAAATTACCAAAACATGCTCACAATCAATACATGTACAAAAATGAAATAACAAATATGAATTTAAATACAATGGCCTAAATCCCATCACAAGGTTCTAGTGCAACATTAATATGCAATCTTTGGATTGAAATATTAACTGCAAGTCGTATTCTTGGTCGACAATGAATATAGATAATTAGCCCTGTCAAATAGCGAGCTCATCTTTGGATTGACTCACTATTCACATGGAATCCTGAAAATTATCACATATTCATTACCCTGTATGCTTAAACCTGACCAAGCAACAATCTTCCTTTGTGTTGATTATTACCCGCATGGTTTAAGTATACTATCATCTAATGTTCGAAATAGAAAAATTCATACAATAAAGGTCACTTTGGCAACAAAAAGTACAAACATACTCATTTCGAACAATAGACATGGCCAAAGATCAAATTCACAGTCCAAATATTCATCTAAGGCACACCCATAATTTTAATAACATGCAAAACATTATACATAAACCAAAATTACATACAAAATTGCCCTACATAGAATCCAAAACCAAATGATTCAATGAAATAGGCCCAAAGAGTCCAAAATTTTATAAACCGGTACCAAAATTGTGTTTAAGTGAGACAAGAACTACTGAATCGGCTTTAAAATGGCCTGTATCGATCTTAAACCGCAACTGAACTACTGAATCGGCTTTAAAATGGCCTGTATCGTTCTTAAACCGCAACTAAAACACCCACAAGGCCCTAAATAGGGCTGAACCGATCTAAAAATTGGACGAACCGGTCAAAAAAAACACCGTATCAGTTCCGAAACCCACTGAACCGGTTAAAAATGGCTAAAATCGGTTCCAAAACTGAATGAACCAGTCTGAAAAACAATTGAACCGGTCTGAAAATCAACTGAACCGGTCTAGAAAGGGTCTGAATCGGTTCCAAAAAGTACGAACCGGTTCTAAATAGAGTTGAATCGGTCTGAAACCAAACGGACCGGTTCGAATCTCTTCAGAACCGGTTTGAAGGAAAAGGAGCCGTTTTACAAAGTTAAAACCGAATGGATACGGGTCGGGTCCGGAATGACCGATCCGGATGCGAAAAAACTATTTTCAAAATTTAAACCTTATGGATACAGGTCGAATCCCACATGACCCGACCTGGATTCAAAGTAACCGTATAGATATGGGTCGGGTCCAACATGACCCGACCAGTATCCGAAATTCTAAATTTAAACCGTATGGATACGGGTCGGGTCCGACGACCGACCCGGATCCAAAAGAACCGTACTCTCAAAATCGGTAACCATGTGGATATGGGTCGAGTCTGGCACGACCCGACCCAGATCCAAAATTCTTAAACGCAAGCGGGCGCGGGCGGCAAAAAGATTTTTTTTTTTTTTTTGAAAATCCTTGTGGATCCAGATCGGGTCTGTCATGACCCGACCCGGTCCGATCGCTCGCTCGACCGCGCGAGCGGTCACAAGCGTCGTCTCCACTGCTCGCCTGCCAAGTTCCACCGGCAGGCCACTCAACAGCGTGGGTGGCTGCCGACGGGTGCCGCCACGATGGCCGGCCGTCGCCCACCGAAAACCGGCCGAATCTCGGCCTTCCCCCTTTCCTTGTTTTGGGCGACTGTAACGGCAGCGAGAAAACCACCGGCAGGCCACCTAACAGCGTGGGTGGCCACCGGCAGGTCGCGCCAGGATGGCTGGAGGTCATCCATTGCCTAAGAGCTAGCCAACGCCTACCTAAACGGCGGATTCCGGCCGTCCACCATTCTTCCTTATTTCTGCCCCTTCTTTCTGTTTCTGCGGCTGCAACAGAGGGGAGGAGGGCACCGGCAGGCCACCCAACAGCATGGGTTGCCGCTGGCGGCCCGCCGTCTCCTAACGGCAACCGTCGCCCGCCGATCCGGTTGTCCCCTTCCTCGTTCCTCCTATGTCCTCAGGTGGTTGCAACGGAAGCCCGGCGGCTTTCGTTGCTCGCCCACGCCCAAAAATTTTTTTTTTTGTGTTGCCGAGCACCGGAAGCAGCGTTAAAAGGCCTGATGTGCAACATAGCAAGGGACAGACGCGCAGTGCCCTCTCCATCCTTTGATGCAGAACATTAGAGAGAATCAAAGAAAAAGGGAAAACCGAAAAGGGAAGAACGCACAAAAATTTCATCCAAAAATTCAACGATTTAGCAATGAACGTATGACTCTGATACCAATTGATGGGAGATTTCCCTCAACCATATACAAAAAACAATATTCCCTAAACAGGATCTTCCAGAGTTTGTGCAGTGCACGTAAGGTCTCCCTGATATGGGGAAGAGACAACCCTATGAAACCAACGTTTGAGGCAATTGTTCGCACGACCCCAGGGACCACTACCATTTTATATTATGGGCAATTACAGATTCAACCCATCAAAGAGTCTGTAACTGTATACAGGTATCTATACATTACAAAATTACCCTATACCATATAAAATGACGTAATATCCCAAAATGCAATCACTTAATCGGATATTTACATTAAGACAGCCATAATGTTTGAAATTCCTCATAGACATATGCCGGCCCACCAAATGATCCTTACACATACAAGATGCTAAGATTTCCTTAACCTTAGTCTGCACTTTCCTCTAGCCTTTGACAACACCACGAAAAAACCACGAGTCCTTTGAATGGACACTTAGGCCCCTCAAGAAACTTTTGAATGGACTGATATATTTCCCGGCAAAAAACTTAGCCCACCATTTAATTCTGTAGCAAATATGTATATTCTTTAGCCCAACGCCTCCCTCCTGTATGGGTCTAGAATTTTTATCCGAGGCCACATAATGCGCTCTCACCCTCTGATCAGCAGGGCCCCAAAGGAAGGATGCCATCAGATTATTCAACATTCGGATCACCATAGTCGGAAGCAAAAAAAATGCTACTTCAAAATTCTATAGTTTGGTTAACCACATGTCTAGTTAAACATAAAAGCCCAGCAAAGAAATGACGATGTATTCTTGCTTACTACAAGCCCAATAGTTCTCTCCAGAAGCTCCAGCAAGGTTTGAATTTTCCCCAACGATTTTGCCTCTAGTTTTGAAGAAATGACGATATCATCGGTGGATGGCACATGCCAAATCCCACAAAAGAGGGAATTCTGACCCTTCCGCTCGAAATTTTATGCTGAAGTAGTTGGGTAAGCACTTCCAAAACCACAACAAGGGAGGATATAGGATCTCCTTGTCTGAGCCCTTGCTTCAAGTCGAAATATTCTCCAGCCCGGTCATTAATCATGACAGATGCCAATGCCATAGAAAAACATGTAGCTGCAGGACTAGTCCAGAAATCACTGAACCCAAGCCCTCTCATAGCCGGAGTGAGGAATTTCCAGTCCACCATGTCATAGGCCTTCGCCAAATCGATCTTCAAGCAACAAGAAGGGGCTGTGCTGTGATCCAAAGAGTTTAGAACTTCATGCGCAAGAATGGCGTTATCACTCAAACTGCACCCTGGGAGAATCGCCACTTAATTAGGGCAGATTACCCTACTAAGGATGCCTTTCATTGGACATGCTAGGAGTTTGGATAAAAATTTATACAGGGAGTTACGTAGCGCTATTTTCGTATGTTTTTCTCTGTAGACACACTAAGGCCCTGGTACATGCCCTCCATAACTTCTCCAGAACCTGCCTTAATTCCATGTAGATCTTTGAGAAATTGTTCACATGCCTCCATGATTTTGCTTGGATCCTCCGTGACTCCTATTATCATTTTAAGGAAGGAGATGGAATAAGCGAAGATCTCTCTTAGTAAATTTATCATATATGGAACAAATCTGAATATCAAGATTAATGGGATAGATTGTAATCTCATGTTTTTCTTGATAGGATTAGTGCCTATCTCGAGTTTCTCTCGATGGCTAAGGAATTGCTATCCTTATCCCATGTCTGTTCCCCGCCTATATAAAGAAGAGCATGTAACAGAGCTTCGATGTAACACAGAGCCAAGAAGTATAATAAAGATTGTCCCTCTTTCCTCGTGGATGTAGGCAGTAATGCCAAACCACGTACTCCTGTGCCTCTCTCATCACTTAGTTTCTTTCTCTCTCCATGTTTTTAACATGGTGTCATAGCACAGGGACTACCGCCATCGCTTCCCCAAGCTGTGAATTCCTGTAAGTTCTGTCCACGGGAGATTGTTCCGGCAACTGAAAGAGTGTTGATTCTCGTCATCGATCTCTGCAAAGCTCATCTGAG
Organism: Nymphaea colorata; assembly: GCF_008831285.2. Taxonomy (NCBI): domain Eukaryota; kingdom Viridiplantae; phylum Streptophyta; class Magnoliopsida; order Nymphaeales; family Nymphaeaceae; genus Nymphaea; species Nymphaea colorata. Next base: position 9,693,859 of record NC_045139.1, read on the forward strand.
CAGTTTGGACCAAATCCGAACGAAATTGGGCAAGAAGGGGATGCGACTTGGAAGCTGACGAAGAACAGAGGATTTCCGGCAAAGAAACTGCTGCTACGGCACCTATACTTGATGTTTTTTGGCCAGTTGCCTTGATTCTACTGATTACGTGATGAGCGATTAATTTATGTTGAGCTGCAATGAAACTGAAAAACAGAGGAGTAAACCGATGACCACGGCGGTTCAATCATGTGGCGCTGTCAATCCCAGCTCCCCTAGCTGTCAACCAAGGATCTAAGAAAAGCCTAGGCGTCTGGAGATTGTTCGTGTACGATTGCAAAATTTTTGGAGATTGTTGGAGGGAGCACTCGAATTTTGAAGATCCATGTGATGCCAGACGCCTTCCTATGACAACCGACGCTCGGGAGGCGATGGGAGACTACAGGTGACCCCCCTTCTCCAATTCTCTTCAGATTTGGTTTGAACGAATGCCCAATTTTTTTTGCTAGAGGTTCCACCGTGTAGGATTCGTAGAAGGATCGCCTACCGGTCGCTCGGGTCTTCACCTGACGCCACCGGCAGAAATCTGATGCCCGTCTCCAAATTCTCTCATCAGATTATTTTGGCCTTAGCATAGCACCGATGCTAAGTGATGCTGCTCCAGATCCCTCTATTCTTAACCATGGCAACAGCGCATCAAGCAGAAAGCATCTGCAATTCAAATTCAAAGAGTGGAACGTCCGACCAAGGCAATAACACTCTGAATTATTTTGCAACCTCTCACTGGTCACAACTATCTAAGTTGGGCTAATGTAGCCAGACCATTTCTAAGCAGCCTCTCAAGGATGAGATATATCAATGGTGACAGAAAGCCACCAGCAAGGGATGATCCAATATATCGTGAGTGGAAATGTAAAAATGACATGGCCATGTCGTGGCTCATTAATTCTATGGATTCCTCTGTTACAAATCTTCTTCTCTATGTGGAGACGGCAAAGGATATTTGGGACAACTAAAAAGAAATGTTTGGTGAACAGAACAATCTTGCTCGTGTTTATGAAATTCAAAATGAGATCACACGTCCTACTGTGGGAGATAAAGCTATTACTCTCTACATCGATCAAATGCACAGTTTATATGATGAATTATTTTAGTATCCCTCAACTTACTATGGGTGACATAAAGGATATGAATATTGAAAATAATGGACCCATGAAGTTGGTGTGTGACAACATGGCCGCCATCTACATTGGAGCTAATCCGGTGTTTCACGAACGAAGTAAACATATAGAAGTCGATGGCAACATATAAGAAGATCCAAGATAACACCATTCAAACACTTCATGTCAAAAGCGACAAGAAATTGGCCGATATATTTACCAAAAGTTTGGCAAAGGAAAAATATCAAACTACAATTCACAAGTTGGGACAGATAGACATCTATGCACCAACTTGAGGGGGAGTTTGTTATCTTTTTAAGGAAGGAGGCGGAACAAGCGAAGATCTCTCTTAGTAAATTGATCAGATAGGCAACAAATTTGAATATCGAGATTAATGGGATAGATTGTAATCTCAAGTTTTTCTCTATAGGATTAATGGCTATCTCGAGTTTCTCTCGATGGCTAAGTATCCCATGTCTGTTCCCTGCCTATATAAAGAAGAGCATGTAATAAAGCTTAGATGTAACACAAAGCCAAGAAGTATAATAAAGATTGTTCCTCTTTCCTCGTGGACGTAGGCACTAATGCTGAACCACGTACTCTTGTGCCTCTCTCATCACTTAGTTTCTTGTCTCTGCATGTCTTTGAACAACTCCATCACGTCCAACCATCTTATGGATGTGGCTAAAAACAAAAGACATGAAGATGAAACCTCATCTCGAGCTACGCAGATCTGGGGAGAAGCAAATTGGAGAATATGATGAGGCAAAGAATGAAGACATCTTGGGAACCAAGAGAAACGTTTCACAAGTCAAGGAAGACGTTTTAGATTCCAAGATAAACATTTTAGATACCAAGCAATTTAGAATTAATTCCTCTATGCAAATCCTTGTGTTATGAAGAAAAGCTCAAGTCGTGTAAAAGTGGGTGTGGCTGAATAGAAAATCTTTTTCTCTTCTTCGTGGATGTAGGTTCTCTTTGAACCGAACCATGTTAGTTCAAGTGTTTCAATGAATTTAGTCTGGTGGCATTTGGCAGTCTGGCCAGATGCCATAGTATGGAAGAACCGTGTGTTCCGATCTTCCTCGCTCAACCACCTAAGGCGAGATTTTTGTCTCCAAGCACTGGCTTCTTTTGCTAACACATCTTGGATCTCAGTGTTGAGAAGATCTATCCAACGCTTTGTGCCCCAGCATCCATTTACCAGCTCATTCTGGAAGCGGTCGATAGCAGCACGCAGACCTCTCACTCTATCCCCAGGATTCCCTACAGATCTCCTCCAAGAGGCAAGCGCGTGTCTGGTCCTCTCCAACCGGTTTACAAAACCTAACATTGGGCATCCTCAAGAAGGGCTGCACCATGAATCCAACGCCAATTGCTTGCACTCCTTCAGTCTCCAGCATTTAAAGTATTGAATTAAGGAAGACAGATGAGTGAGATGTGCATCGAAACTAAATATCTGGTGCAGCACCTTCAAAGAGACATTGCGACCCCACTTCTCCCTCTATGTTCGATTGATGAAACACCAATGCAGGCAGCACCAAATTCGTTGATCCTCATCTCGGTTGTTGGTCCATGTGAAATGCCGCTTTGGGTCTTTGAAGGCCAGGAGGCCAACAGTTTTGTCATCCTTGCCCGACATGGTATTATCGCCTATCAAGGCGCAAGGAAAGTGAAATCCAAGCACAGAGCTTCCCAGACAATCAAAAGCCTCTCTATGAGTAGAAGGCCTATTCGGCATGTAGACCCCTCCCGTGATAAACTGCTCTCCAGACGATCGGTGCATACACGAGGCCTGTCGCCTATCCGAATCAGAGGAAATTATCAATTTCTTGAAAAAGGGTTATGGGCAAGCACTTTCTTGTGTCGACTCCGTGTTGAATCCTGTTTCACTAGATCACCCGAGCACTCACTTTCTGTCGTCCATCGCCAAAGCCTTGAACGAAAAGCCCCTGGGAAGAGCCACTATTTCCATTGCCCCTACTATTGATTGAGACAAAGAGAGATTCCAACCCAGGTCCATATCAATTTCTGCTGGAAGCTTCGCACTAGTAGGGAAATTTAAAGAAAACCGAGCTAATTTATTATGATAAATGCATGCAACTCAATTTAGAGAGAGAGAAAATGGGCCAACCATTCTTGTTATGTATCTCCTCTCCATTGGATAACTGAAGGTGAAGAAATCAGTTAAACCATCGGTGTGGGATCTGAGGGGGCTCTGATGGAAATTGTCTCCTGATATATATATAAACTCAAGAAGGAGGTATCCTACGGTACAATCTTGGCTGTCTGTTTTGATTTGATTTCATTTTCAGCTAAGATCTAAAAAGTTAAAGGTAGACATCGACCATGACGGGTCCCTTAGGCTGGCCCAAGTCAAGTATCGGGCATTCCATTCAGCTCCATACATACGTACCTTTAATTTTATATATATAGTCACTTAGTTCACTCATTGGATAGTCCAAACTATCATAAAGAGAAAAATAAATAAAAAAAAGTCACAAGCATTTTATTATCTATTATCTGGTATTAATTCATGTCTTCTTCTCTTTTGTTTTTCCTGAATCATTCATCGTATTAGATGACACGGCCCTTATGAGTGAACTTGGTAGCTTTAGATAACTGGTCACCATTCACGTCTATATATAATATTAGAAAAAGAAACCTCAAGGGTCACGAGTAGGGTGGGTATTCCGTGGGGCTCGGCATGATCATTGAGCCGGCTGAGCCTGCAGGTAAGGGCATGGTCCTACTGGAAAAATCTGTGGGGTTGAGGCCACGCCAGTGCCAGGTTTAGTAAAAATATAAATGAAATTATTAAATATATTCATTTATGAAGATATCTATATGTATATAATTACAAAATTGAAAAAAATTGTCAAGCATGTGGCCATACTCGGGTGGGGGAACCGAAAGCCCGACAAGCCCCCAGCTTGATACCCACCCTTACTATATGGGGGTGTTTCTGTAACACACATTATCATTGATAAAGACTTCAGAATTTCCTTATTCAATGGACCTTCAAGAAGAAGGAAAAAGAAAATTTAAGTTTTTGTATAGATTAAGTTTATACTGACAGTCAAACATTTATATAGGTGGCAAGTCTATGATGGCCTCTATAGTCTCGCCATTTGGTAATATCCCCATTTATATGTCCGAGAGTTATATCCATGAATTGACTTGTACATCCCATGCAGGTGATAAAATCACTGCTGTATACCTTAGGAATACCATATACCGGTGATTTTTTTTTACTGATACAGATTTTCTGGCTCAAAATTTTCCAAGGGAAGTGGTAAAACCACTACAGCTTTTTTGCAAAATCTGTAGATCTGATTTTCTTGTAGTGTGGGAAAGAAAAACAAAAGAAAAGAGAATAATGTTAAAAATGGAATGATCCGATTCCATCCAACAATTAGAGTCCAATATAAATATATTTACATATATTTAGCACCATCAAAATAAGTGTAGGGAGTTCAAGAATTTTGTGGTTCAGAACCATAAGATAATTGTGTTCTTTTTAGTTATAAAGCACCCGATTCCATGTAAGGCCTGGTGTTTTAAAGGGCCTATATATGGGGTTCCCATCGTGTCTTGTGTTTTGTATATAATATTTTTTTAAAGCAATCAATTGGCATCTTTTCTGTGGGGTTCTGATCGTGTCTTATGTCTTGTGTATAATATTTTTTAAATTTCCCGGCATGGCTTCATTTGTGCATTTGTGAGGAAGGAGAAAAGAACTTCATGAGAAACATCAGGTGCAGCAAAACTGCAAAACTGATTGCAAAAAATTTTGATCTGTGGCAAAAGAAAGCTATCTCCATTATTAAATGGAAACACGTGCAATATATAACCAAGAGCCTTGATGTCTTCATTTGTGAGGAAGAGAAAGGAACTGATGCAGCAGCAAAACTGAAAACTGATTGCAAAAAATTTTGATCTGGCGATCTTCACAAAACGTTTTTCTTTGTTTTTTATGGGTATTTTTGTCATTTCAACCTCCCCAAACAAGCAAAGGGTCAAACCCAACTCGTATGATGTGTGTAGTCATTTTTTGCAAAAATCAACAGACTCAATGAAATTAAAAAAGGTTGCTATGTAGAACAATGATGTGGCAGTTTCACTCATTCCCCCACTGATGAAGCTGGATATATGCATAGGCTTGTGCACGGCAACTACCCCTGCAAATGGGTCAAGGGGATTTGCAAGGTTTGTGATGAGAATTTCCATGTATTTGATAGTCCCTTTTGTTTTCCTTTCTCTCGTTTTTTTATTTTTCTTGTATTTGATGATCCGTCTTAAAACAATGAAAACAACTGATTTGTCTTTAAACTATAAAAACCACAAGGATATGAACATCTAAAACTAAATAATTTTGCATTCCCAAATCGCAACTCTCCTTGCCTCGTAATGATCAAATCATGAGATATAAATATGCATAAGCCACTAGAATATGAATGGCAACCAAAATCGGAACCATTTTCTGAATTTCTTGCACAAACCACTACTCTTAACCAAGCATGTTGAACGATCATATATAAAATGTTTAGAAGAAAATGAATTTTGTCCATAAAATATAAAAAATGTAAGTTGACACGAGAAAGCATGCTAACCTACTATCATAACACTGCAATATCATTTGGAACAAACTAACAACTATATTTAGCCAAACAACTACAAGCCAATTTGCGCAAGGCAAAAACTGGGCCTCACAGGCCAAGGTTCGCAGATAAGCGTGTTCGGCAGATTGGGCAGGATGAAGTTCCAGGGGGCAACCACTTGAAGAGACATGAACGATGGTAGGTATGGTGGCATGTGGTGACGACAATGTCACCTGTCGAACCGAACTCATTACGGCAAATGGGACAGTCACCATCGTCAAGCCGCTCGACGAGCCGATCATAGCCATGTTCGCCACTAGGTTCACCTTCTTTCTTGTCACTTTTCTCTATCATGCAATCTACACGGATCTCCAGTAAGACAGTCCAACTAGGTGGGTTGTCCTTCCTGGCCACTACCATCCTGCTCCTAATGGTTTTAGCAACCTTAGCTTTAGCCATCTCTGCGGCCCTACGATCCATATGCAGGTCTTCATGAAGGATCCGATAGGCCAGTTTCTCCACATCACTGGTGTTATGAATTTGCGTAGAATACGTGGTGATAGCCTTCTGCTCATAGCAGCATTGGCTCTTTGTCTCTTCACCACCTTGCCCGATGACCTTCAATGCGTCTTCCAGGGAGGACCCTATCTTTACTAGGCACCCCATTCCTGCTGGGTAAATAACTTTGGGCGCGTTCACTCCTGCAATGAAGCCCCACACGTTGATGTCAATCTTCATTTCTCTTTGGAAGCAAGAAAATGTTGGTAGAAGAAGTCTAAGGTGTTTTTTTTTTTCCTCTTCTATTGAGGTGAGGACGTTGGGTTCCCCAGTATTGATACATATAGTCTTTAAGCCATTATGACCTAATAAAATAAGTGGAGATGCCTTTGATGTTTTAACTCATGAACTTGCCAATTTGCACGTTAGATTTAGATGAAAATAACAAATATGGATGTGTTTTAGACCAGTCATAAAAATTGTGTGTGTGTGTGTGTTTTTCTAAAATCTGTACAAAACACAAAAAATAAGTCAGTGATTTGAAACTTCAAAAACCCACCATTTTTTGAAACAAACCAAAATGAAAAAGATATGAAACGCTTTTTTGTTTTAAGTGATTTTTCATTTACTTTAATGACAAATTGCTTGTTTTCAATTTTTTCATTTTTATTTGTTGCTTGTTTATTTAGTTTTTTTATGTTGGGATTATTAGTTTCTTACATATTTAAATTTTTCCTAAGTTTTATGCTGTGAAATAGCTTCTGATTTGTGTACATGTTTTTTTTTTTAAGAAATCAATTTTAATCCTAAATAAATTTCCTCAGACAGCAACGAAATCCCAGTTGGGACACACACTAGACATCGATGGCCATACACGAGTCTCTCTCTCTCTCTCTCTCTCTCTCTCTCTCTCTCTCTCTCTCTTGTAGCCATTGTCCACTGATATTTTTTATGTACAGTGGCTGCGTGAGAGCAGTCCCATTCTTCTCTTATTTTGTTATTTTTTCCTCTTTGTTTGGCAAACATACTGCTATAAGAGGGACCTACAAGATTCAGGATTTTTTGTCCAATCAAAAGGTAACTGGTAATTTAAGTCCATAGTGGTGTCAATTGCATTAGGTGTGGGTTAAGACATTAAAGATTCTTTTCCCAATTTAGTAGATTTTGCTGCATACGGTGAATTGAAAAAGGAGCAGATTTTCTCTTTAGCATCAGAGTCTTCAAAGTGAATATGCACTAAAATTTGACCTCAATGAAGTGAATGTGCAATTGGTAGTAGAAATGCACCAAGTTTTGAGAGAAGTTAATTATGCTTATACGTGCAAGTGCCGAGATAAATAAATAAAGCACCATTAATTCATTAGTTATATGTTGGTCATGTCCTGCTCATTTATTAGTAGAAGTTTCATATTTCATGTTTTGATATTATGGAGTTTTAGGAGTTCGCAATTTTTCTCTTCATTTTACTTTTTGAATTTGGCATTACTTTTCATCAACCGATTTCACATTGTCATATTACTTTGTTATATAACTAATTCTTCTCCGAGATGACCTCATCTAAGACCATCGGTTCAAGCAAAGATTCCACTTGAGCCAGACCTAGCTAGTAAAGTCAGGTTTGACAATGCTTAGATTTATACAATCTTACTGGATGTGACTTTGATCCATATGCCAATTGTGTTCTTACAAAGCAACCCAAGAAAGTGGATTGTTCTGGTCATTTAGAATATATTTCGACATTTTTTTTATTTAGAAAGCATGTGACTGTATTATTCATAAAGTCAAGCAAATTAGCAGTTCTGCAAAAATACACCAACAATTGAGTGATTTTATGCACCAACATCGAAGCATTGGAAGAATTGTGCATGCGAGGAATTGCTGCCATGTACCAATCCAATCATGAGATATAATAGTAAAATCACAAGAACCTGAATCACAACCAAAACGGAAACAAGTTTCTGAATTTCGCGCGAATGATTACCTTTGTTTGAATGTTCATATGTAACCAATTTGGATCTTCTAATCATAAGAAAATAAGTTTTTTCTAAATATCAAATGTAAGTGCCATCAATTTGGGTCTAACCATCAATTTTTATATCTATCGGGTACCCAGTTAGATTTCCACCAATATTTGAAACTCATAATATTTTATATTTTAATATCTCAAAAATCGATAACTTGTATTTGTTTCACTGTGGATCTCGTGGAATGAGATTCACAGGATCTTCCACCCATATATTTAAGGGCAAACACATCTTCATCTGACCTCAAATCTATGGTTTTTAATATGTAATATGGATTTAAAATTCATGTTAATAAACTGAGGATCCTCCAACACACAACTTTTGATACAACCTCTGCTCTTAACTATCACTTGCAACATTTTAATGCTGATCTTGATTTCGTCATGTTGCAAATCCTCCTGGCTACCCGACCATCTCTTGCAGATGCTACTCTCTCACTGGTTTAATGAGTACAAGTGACCTGTTCAAACTGGACTTGGGAGAAAAATACCAAATACAATATCACAATCTCAATATGCAAAACTACAATGATAACTCTCATGGCAGCCTCAAAGGGCATTGCGTAGCTAGTTGGGCTAGGAGTCTGTCTCTAGTCGATTCCTGTGGGAGCTCTACTTCTGTGATTTAAGGTGGTAGGACATGGCATCCAAGTTGAAGGATGCATTGTTCTATCGCTAACACCTACGCAACTCAGTAAGAGAACAAGGGGGCCTTGGGGTCTCACTTAGGGTAGTGGATGATCGTCTCTCTCACCGAGCTCTCGTGGTGCAAATGTGAATGCATGGACAACCCACTTAATTCAAATAGGTTCGACCCTAGTGCACCCAAATATGATGCCAATTTTAGCTAAGCTCAGTCAACACGAGCTCAGTTCGGCCAAAAGGTAGGTCTGTCTCACGATCCAGTTAGTGGACAAAAATAGACCTCGACCAAATCAAATCCACTTTGACTAGACTCAATCGAAGTACAATTCGGCTCAATTAAGAGATTTATTAGCTCAAATTTGTCAAATTACCTCAAACAAAGTCAACCTACTCGCAAATAAGCTTTGACTTTAGTCAATTGGTCAAACTTGACCAATTGGATAATTTTGCCCTTCTATGATCAAATCGACATTACAAAGCCTAAATTGAAATTTGATGAAAGACAAATATACATTTGGATTTGTTCTATAAATCAAATAACAAATTGAAATTCAATATTTCAAACCAAAGTTTGATTCAATTGAAATCCTTCTTCAATCAAGTTTTGGACAAAAATACCCTTTCCAAACCAAATTTGATAAAAAAAAATTTCAAATTTTATTTAAATTTTAATTGAATTGTCATAATTAAACAACATTTAGAGCTTAGTAACTAGGTTTTAACCTACCAAGCTCAATTTCTAACAAAGAAAAAAATAAATGGAACAAAATAAGGCAAAATCCTGCGCAAGGGCATTTTCAACCAAAATTTTGGTCAAAGTTGGTCAGCTAGGTCTGAACCAAGGTTGACCACACCTGGCCCAGCCCACCTAGCTCGTGTAAATAAGAATGATTAATTAGAGCCATTAAAAACTCATTTAATCCATTTTCCAACTCCCTAGACCATGATTAATCTTAGAAGGCAAATTAAAGAAGGTGGTTGAACTCATCCTCTCCTCTATATAAACCCTCCCTTGGCAACCAATGGAGGAATGAATGTTTTAAGTTTTCATCAAGTTGCTGCAGCCAAGGAGCTAAGAGGGGGAAGCCAAGGAGGAAAAGGAAAATTTGTCCATGCCCTCTTCCCCCCTTCTCTCATTCCCTTTGTCAATTTTCCTTATTCTCTCTATTGATTTTGCTAAGTTACGATGCTTAAGTTAACCCTTACTTAGGATTTTGTGGTGAGAAGCTCTCTCTTCCTCACTGCAAATTCCAACAAGTCATTCTTTTTCTTCTTGCTTTGCCAAGCACGAATCCAATCCTGGATTCTTTGCTAAGCTTGAAAACAAGTAAAGAAGAACATCAAGTATCATGACCGACCGCAAGGTAGGTGATTTTAATTCATTCATCATCTACTCTCGCTTCTTGTTGGTTCATTTTAATTTCAGCAATTCGTGGGAGGGGTTTATTTTTATTTATTTTATAGCTGGGAATGATGTCCAGCTAGGGAAAAACTACGATTAAATGTACATGTTAATGCATAATGCATGCATGAGTCAATTTTTCTAAAAGATGAACCCATGAATCAAATTTTGAAAAAGGTCCCAAGGCCAGGTCCCTTTCAAAACATCCAGCTTAAAACAATTTTGAACTCCCCACCACGAGAGAATCCCACGGTGAGAGAGTGATTTTGCTGCAAAATACATGACGAAAAAACCTATTAAGGATGGAAGCATTCTCATGAATGTGTTCTACCTTTGCATGGCGAAACTAAGGATAGACTAGCTTGAGCATTCATTCATCTCTTTCCATTTAAGTCATTTTGTTTCAAGCTTTTTCAATTGATCAAGCGTGGTGGAGGAGATTAAAAACAAGCTTTCAATTTTCGTATGTAAAAGAACCCAACCATGAATCATCATGATTCATGAGTTATGTGGTTCATTGATTAGATTTCATTTTGAAGAATAGGTTACGTATATATATATACATATATATATATATATATATATATATATATATATATATATATATATATATATATATATATATATATATATATATATATATATATATATATACACACACACACACACACACACATATGCAATCTCTTCTTAAAATTCATTTTCTGCTTTTGAAATCAGGTTCGAACAAGTTTCCAAACTGGTTTTTAAGAAAATGGATCATTTTGTTGATTTTTGTAGTACAATGCTATAAAATCATTTTCATTTCATCTTAAAAATTACTTAATTTAAGCAATTCATACATAAGGTGCATGCAAGTTGTTGAAATCAGACCATGCTTTATAGGAATTGGCTTAAGAATGTCAAAGTTTACGTATTTGAAATGTCAATTTTCAACTACAAAGTGGTCATGCATTCACTTTCTCCCAACGTCAATAGCACCACATGCACATTCTCCAGAAATTAAGTGATTCAAATTTGAGTTGCAAAAAGTTACCAAGTCATATTGCAACAAGAATTTGTAAACTTCACTTAACTTCCAAAAAAAACATAGGCAATGCGTTCATAATCTTGACTAAAATATGTTTACAAAACAACACATTTCCTAACAATTTGGAACATATGTTTCATCAAAAGAATGAACTCTACCTAACCAAATCACAAGTTTCTAAATATCTTAGACCAAATCACACGATTTGGCAAAAAAAAAAGTCAAAATGAATTTTGATCATAAGCTGATCACAATTTCAACTCATAAATCATCTTGAGTTACAACAAAGAACTCAATTTCAAATATTCAAAATCCCCAAGAATTGTGGATTTCAAATCAAATGTCACCAAAACAAAGGCTTTTAAATCAATTTGAAAACCCTCCAATCTTCAAGTCAAAGATATTCAAAATGAACTTTGGTTCTTGAACCCAACAAATCACTTATTCAAAATGAAATTTGATTCTACAATCTAAAACCTCAATGCACACACATATGGGATTTGCATCAATAACTCATACATTATCTAAATGATCTTTAGTCCCTAGTCCAATTACCCCTCTTAAAGGCGACAAGAATGGTTGGACCTTGTACCGATGGGCGGACCCCTTTCTCTTAAAATTTTTCCTCAAAACCTCAATTTTAAACAAATTTTACTGATTCGCATTTTGACGACCTTCAAGGAAGGGGTGGGGTGCAAACAAGCTTGAATAGCTTTACTCGTTTACATTAACCTGCCTTTTTTTTTTTTTTACTTGCTTAACTAGTCAACTTGTTTAAACTAGTTTTATGTAGTCAAGACATGCCTTGCTTACATGAGTTGAGTTCTTGCAAATCAAACTCAACCTGTCAAACATTTCGAGTATAACTTTAAATTCGAGCTCGACTCATTTATAAACAAGTTTAACTCCAGTCATATTTTTTTGAGCCAGTACAAGTCGGCCTGAGTCATTGTGCAGCCATAATTGGGGGGCATGTTCAATTTTCAGTACTTTCATCTTTTGAGACGGACGCACGGCCGTCAGAACCTTTTTATCTACCTGATGGGGATCCATGTTGGCATTGGGTTTATGGCATTAATTGGGGCTTGTCAAAAAAGATTCCAGATTTGCATGTAACATATTTTTAAAGCCATCAATTGGCATCTTTCAAGATTTGATAAAATGCTCCTAAATAAGTTTCGTGGTGTGGCTTGATTTGTTAAGTGTTTAAACACAAGCGGAATATATAACCAAGATTCGTGATTTGTTCATTTGTGAGGAAGGAAAAAGGAACTTCGTGATAAATAATTGGCAAAGCAAAACTGCAAAACAGATTGCCAAAAAATTTGATCTGGCGATCTTAAAATTTTTCTCCTCTTTTTTTTGAAGTGCATTTCTGTCATTTCAAATGCCTCAAACGTGCACAAATATCAAACCCGACTCCGGAGATGTGTTTAGTCATTTTTTTTAAATTCTGGAGACCCTCAATGAAATTAAAAATGGTGGCTATGTCGAACACATATCATGCGTGGGTGATTTGCAAGGTTTATGATGGGGATTTCCTTGTACATATAGTCAAGTTGAGGATCCATTTTGTTTTTCTTTGTCTTTCTTTTTTATTTTTCTTGTTTTGGCCCAATTAATTTGGACAAACTACTATTTTAGTATTAGTCTTTAAAGAATGAAAACAAATGGTTAGTCTTAAACCTATGAAACCACAAGGATATGAACATAAAAAAACTAAAATAATTATGCATTCCCAATTGCAACTATCCTTGCCTCGTAATGATCAAATCATGAGATATAAGAATAAATCACTAGAATATGAATGGTATCGAAAATCAAAACCATTTTCTGGATTTCACATGTAAACCACAACTCTTAATCAAGCATGTCGAGCGATCATATGTAAAATGTTGGGATCTTCTAATAATAAGAAAATGAGTTTTGTTAATAAGATATCAAAAATGTAAGTTGACGGAATAAAGCACGCTAACCTACCATCAAGACGCTGCAATATCATTTGAAAACAAACTAACAATTATATTTAAACCAAGAACACCAAGCAAATTAGCACAAGGCAAAAGCAGGGACTTGCAGCGATCTGTCAAAATTTAATTGGAAGTCCAGCGACTGAAGACAAGTCGGATCGGCAGTTTGGGCAGGTGTAACATCCATGGGAGGTGTGAGTTCCACGGGCCAACCACCTGAATAGACACAAACAATGGAAGGTATGGTGGCATGTGGTGACGACGATGCAATCGGTCGAGTTGAACTCTTCACGGCATATGGAACAGTCATCATTGCCAAGGCGCTCGAGGAGCCGATCGCAGCCATGTTCGCCACTAGGTCCACCAGCCGCTTTGTCGCTTATCTTTATCGTGCATTCTACACGGATCTCCAAAAAGACAGTCCAAAGAGATGGGTTGTTGTTCCTGGCGTCTTCCATCTTGCTCATAATAGTTTTAGCAACCCTAGCTTTTGCCTTCTCTACAGCCACGGGATCCATATCCATGTCGTCGTGGAGGGTATTATAGGCCAGTTGCTCCACATAACTAGCATCACAAATTTGCATAGAATACCTGGTGATGATCTTTTGCTCAAAGCAGCATTGGGTCTTCAACACCTTATCATCTTCCCCGATAACCTTCAATGTATCATCTAGAACGAACCCTATCATTACTACGAACCCGCTGCCTGCTGGTTGAAGAGCTTCAGGGAGCTCCATTTCTTGAATAAAGCCGGTCACTTTGATGTCAATCTCCATCTTTCTCTTTGAAAGAAAGAAATGGGTTGGTAGAAGAAGTCTAAGGTTTCATTTTTTCCTCTTCTATTGGGGTGAGGACATTGGGCTCCCATCGGCCGGGTACTTATTGTCTTAAGCCATTCTGACTAAATTAATAAGTGGAGATGCCTTCGACATTTTTACTCATGAACTTGCCAAATTGCATGTTAGATTTAGATGAAAAGAACAAATATGGATGTGGTTTAGTCCATATCCATAAACATTGTGCTTTTTTAAAAATATATATATATCTATAAAACACAAAAAATAAGTTTTGATTTAAAACTTTCAAAACCCACCATTTTTAGGGAAAAAAATGAAAATGAAAAAAATTTGAAATGCTCTTTTATTTTATGTGTTTTTTCATTTATTTTAATGACAAATTGCTTGTATACAATTTTTTTCATTTTTATTTGTTGCTTATTTGTTTACTTTTTGATGTTGGTATTATTAGTTTCTTACATGTTTAAATTTTCCCTAAAATTTTTAGGCTTTGAAATAGTTTCTACTTTGGTACATTTTTTTTTTAAGAAATCAATTTTATCTTAAATAAATTAGGTGACATATCCATCTTTGGTCCTTTCAGAGCCACTTTTTGTCAATTCAATCAGCCCAGATTGCATACTTGGGCGAACCAAACTAGTGGGCATGTCTTAAATGGGCCAACCATTCCTGTTGTGGTAAAGAAATCAGTTAAGCCATTGGCGTGGGATCTGAAGCAGGCTGTGATGGAAATTGTCTTAAATGCAAGTCACCAAATCAAGCACGTCCTTGTCAAGTGTTGGCCATTCCACTCAGCCCCATATGTACCTTTTACTATATATATATATATATATATATATATATATATATATATATAAACTCAAGAGGGATGTATCCTACGGATAAAACTGCTGTACTAACTTGATTTTTTTTTCCTCCTTACAATTGAAGATTCCATGTCATACACCACAAGGACATTTCTAAACTAAAACCATTTCGTCATCACAATTTATTTAAGATTTGCAGAATTACAGAAGCGATGAATTGTGACAATCCTTGTCTCGATCAAATCATGAGATATAAACAAAAAATCACAAGAACATGAATCGGAACCTAAATGGGAACAATTTTCTAAATTTTGCACTCAAACGATTACCCATGTCAAGCATTTTGAATGACCATATATAAAGTATTTGGAAATTTTGATCATAAGAAAATAAGTTCGTTCAAGATATCAAATGTATGTGACACAGGAATGTATGCTATCCATAAGAGCTCCATATGTACTAGCCCATCCTAAAGCGGCAATCTGCTTTGAAAACAAACTGACAAATATATTTTACTTCTTAGTAGCCCAAAAGCTGCAAGAAAACTTGCACGAGACAAACTAATAAGTTTTTGGGGGCATATATATATATATATATATATTTGGGTCACTATAACTAATATTTCATTTTTTTAGGTTCTCAATAGGCAAGTGGAGATATCTTTGACATTTTTACCGACCTTAGCCAATTGTAAAATTGGATTTTGATGAAAGAAGGAATATTGATGCTTTGGACCCAGGGCAGAAGGTTTATCGAGTCCAAATTAATGTAGTTAATTTTTGCAGGCAAAATTTTGCATTTGAGTGCACTCATTCAAACCTCCCACCATTCAAACCTCCCACCAAGTTTCGCAGGATACGAAACGAATGATGGATATTACGCATAAACTGGTAAGATGTAACTCATAATCTCACAGGACCTCATCTAAGACCATATCCAATTAAGCTAGAACTGGTAAAGTCTGGTATGATAATGCTTAGATTTGACCCGATTCTGATCCTTTTACATCCCTACAAATAGCTCCATATTCTAAATATCTTGGAGCACTGAATTAGGAGTAGGGCCGTACATGAGCATAATTGAGCTCGATCTGGGCCAGCTCAAGCTCGACACAACTCAAAAAACATGACTTCGAGCTGAGCTCGAACTCAAGTTGATTTTCATGGAACAAGATCGAGCTTGATTCGACTATACAGTGTCAAGCTTGAGCTTGATTCACTTTACTCATTTACATTAACCTGTCTCATTTTTTTTAATTTGTTTAACTATTAAACTTGTTTAAACCAGTTTTATATAGTCAAGGCAAGCCTTGTATACACGAGTTGAGTTCTAGAACTCGACCTGTAAAAACATTTGGAGTATAAATATATTAGCAGATATGAGCCTGGAATAGATACTGAGCCCCACCTACACAAGTGTAGGGAGTTCAAGAATTTTTTGGGTCAGATCCATATGACAATTGTGTTCTGTTTAGTTATAATGCACCCAATTCTGGGTAAGGCCTGTTGCGTCTGGCGCGCAACAACGCCCGGGCAGGGGCTTGCAATAGTGCAGTACCCCCTCCCTTTTCCAACTTTTCTTACAAAAACGCCCCCCAAGGGGCGGTTTTGGCTCCTTTGAGTGGGCAATAGCCCTCCCACACCTCAAAAGAGTGTTGGCAGGGCTAATGGCCTATCCCATTTAGTTAAAACCTATTTTTCTAAAAAAATTTTGAAAATAATTCAAAATTCTTGGAAATTCGGATGAAAATGTTGAGAAATTTAAAAAAATTCAAATTTTGAATTTTGGCTCCAAAACTCTCTATAAATACCCCCACAATCCTCCCTCTTGGGCAAGAGTTGGTCCTTGAGAGAAACTCTAGTGTATTCTCATTTGAAGACTTAGAGTTTCTCTTAAGCTCTCTCTTTCTCCCTCTTCCTCTTTCCATTTCTCTCCAACTTGGAGCAAGCTACAACTCTTGAAGGGAGCAACAAAGATCTCTTGGGGAACTCATCTCCCTCATCTTGGAGCTTCATTCAAGATGAGATTAAGATTATTTCAAGCATGGTTGTTCATTTTCCCTAAGCTATTCTCATTATAGGTATGTAATCAATATGTCACCTCTTTCTTTCTTCTCTTCTTCCTCTCCCCATGGCCAAAGGAGATATCTCTTACTCTCTATTTTAGAGTCAAGAGGCTATGCTCGAGTGCACCAAGAGTATGAGAAGATGAGATGATCTTTCATTTCTATGCTTGAGTCATTTATTTCATTTCTTGCAAATAGTCATGCTTTGCTTCCCCTCTTTCTCTCTTCCTCATTTCCCCATGGCTAAGGGAGAAAGCTCTCAAATTCTATTTTAAAGCCAAGAGGCGTTGCTCAAATGCACCGGGAGCATGAGAAGATGAGATGATATCTTTTTTCATAGTTGAATAATGTTTTTCCTTTTAGTTGAATCTCTCTATCTCTTTTTCCTTCCTGCAATATTGCCTACATATTATCCATGTATAATTGTTTGGTTTTGTTTTTATATGTGAATGTATGGTGAGAATGATAGTATAGTTTGGGAATTTTTACATTTATATTAGTTTTTGAGGTTGAGACTTGTCCAACCCGGGGAAAACCCTCATGAAATATGTACCTTTTAATATGCATTTGCATGTCATTTTGTTCGATAGTTTCCTTTTTAATCATCCGATTAGAAATCCTATTGAGTACCTTATCGTGTAGTTTGAGCTTCTTCCATAGCCAACGGTGGAATAAATATATTCCCTTGCAACCAATGGAATAACAATATTTTATGTTTATATAAATCATATTTTTCAAAACATTTTCAAAAGAAACTTTCTAATGCGGCCTTAGAGACTTAGCTTCGACTCTTACATGAGTCCAAGCACTCCTCCGGCCTACATAAAACTTGAAGTCGGTTGTTTTCATTTCTTGATTTTTATTCTCAAGAAGACATGTACGTATATACGTGTTATATACATATACATGCATATAATTTTTTTTTGTCATTATCTCTTTATGATTTAACATATCATTTTACAAACTCTCATATACGTATATATAAATATATATACGTGTATTCCATTTTTTAAATCTCTCTCTCTTTCTAAAATGATCTTCTCTTCTCTATTTGATTTAAACCACATTTTTACAAGATTTCATATATGTATTTATACGTCTATATATATATATATATATATATATATATATATATATATATATATATATATATATATATATATATATATATATATATATATATATATATATATATATATATGTGTGTGTGTGTGTGTGTGTGTGTGTGTAAATATGTATCTCCCTTCCTTTTAAATCTTTGATTTTATGGTTTTCAAGATCTCTTTCTCTCTCTCTTTATCTATATCTCTGTTGAGATCAAGTCTTTCTTCTTTTCCCATTCTTTCAATATTTTTCTCTTATCATTTAAGATTTTAATTTTTCATTTACCGACTTCATGAAGACCACAAATCAAGTAATGACCTAATATTGGATTCATAGTTGACGGTCTACAAACCCAATCTATTTTCAAAAACTTTTCCTTTTTATATATGATAGTTATCAAAACAAAAATCTTAGATGTATGCTATAGTAGAATGTTTCTATTTGAATGTTGTGATAGAAATGTTTAATTCTCTTTTAACCATATAGGACCAATGCATTCATGCATTCACAATCACTTAATATCACTTATGAGCACAATTATATCTCTAAAAGAACTTAAGCAAGATGTGATGGAGCTCTAACTAGGTGGTTACCGAATTAGTGCAAAACCTCAAACCTACCTAAAGTCTTTAGAGAACACTAAAGTGATTTCAAAATGATTTTCAAATGATATTTTAAAGATTTTCTAATTCTAGTTTTTCCCAAAATGTCTCACATTCTCTAGTGATTTTTCAAGAATCTTTTAAAAAGTTTGAAACATCAAACTTTCAATATTTTTCTACACCACATATAAAATCAAAAAGATGTTCAAGTTAAAACAAAATGCATCAATGATAAACATAGACCTTGGGTTGATTACCCCCGGTAAAGGCGTCGGGAACGGTCGATCTTGGTACCGACGGGCGAGTCTCTTTCTTTTCTATTTCAAAACAAAAACTTCATTTTTCTGTAGCACTCCAAAACCAACCAAAAATTTTGAAAAGTCTTAAGGTTTCTTTTTTCCTCTTCTATTAGGGTGAGGACATTAGGCTCCCTCCGGCCAGGTACTTATAGTCTTAGGCCATTATGATTAAATTAATAAGTCGAGATGCCTTTGACGTTTTTACTCATGAACTTACCAATTTGCACGTGAGATTTAGATGAAAAGTGCAAATATGGCTGTGGTTTAGACCACAGCCATAAACATTGTGTTTTTTCTAAAAAAACTATTTGTTTTATAAGTCAGTGAATTTAGAAACCCAATATTTTTTGAAAAAAGCCTAAATGAAAAAATGTGAAACGTCTTTTTTGTTTTAAGTGTCTTTTTCATTTCTTTTAATGACGAATTGCTATTTTACAATTTTTTTCATTTTTATTTTTTGCTTATTTATTTATTTTTTGATGTTGGCATTACTAGTTTCTTAAATATTTAAATCTTCCCTATTTTTTTGTAATTTTTAGGTTTTGAAATAGTTTTTTATTTTTGTACTTATTTCTTTTAAGACATTAATTTTATCCTAAATAAATTTCATGTCATAGCCAAGCAACCAAAAAATCCATCTTTGGTCCTTTCAAGACCACTTTTTATCAATTCAATCAGCCCAGCAACAATATTTGGTTGAACCAAACTAATGTGCATGTCACGCACCCCCAATGCAGAAACAACTCTGCTGGAGGGATCACAACCAAAATGAAATAAGAAAATGGAGCTATACAAAGATCCGTAAGGGATAAACAAAAACTTGTCATGGGACTAAGAAATACATCACAAAAAATCTATGCACGACCTCCATGTATATGCAAAAACATGGAGGGAAGCCCAGATTGCAGATCTAACAATTTACTGGCTATATCAATAGCAGGGTCATCAAAAACAATTTGTAGCTTTTGGGCATGCAGAAGTACTTTCTGAAATTTGGGGTCTAACTTATGTTGCCCCTCGCATAAACTTCTTATCCAACGCAGCCAAGTTTTATTGTTTGAGATAACAATAATCCTTTGCCATCTGTCAGGGAAGATTATGGAGAGAACTTCTTGCAAAATCATTGTTTGAGGCATGAGTAGGTCATCTGTGATATTCTTCAGTCGCTCTCACAAAATTCTTTATAAGAATCTCTGAAACCTTTAGCCAACTTGAGTTCATGTTGGAGAGCTACAGAGTGAATGCAAATGCAACCTTCTCCAATTCTCGGCCACTCTCCTGTGATACATCCAATTAAAATCCAAAACTTAATCCTCTTGAATTCAGTATCTTTACGGCTAGTCAGGAGGCAGCTGTCCTCACAAACTTTTAGGACTCGGCGAAGTTCAACCTCCATTCCGTCTGATTTTGGCCTAGCATATTCTAAACATCCATACACCCCAATGTAATACTCTCAACCTGTCCTCAATGGGGAGAAGACAAGGCCTCTCAATTCCTAAACGTAAAAGCATAGCCTAGAACGGAGGCACTAGAATGATGTTAGATTCTAAAAGCTGTTTAACAGACAACTTCAACCAATCTTCACACCAGCTGAATTCCTCAGTTGAAAGATTCTTCACCAAGCACCTGCCCGACCAGTTATCATAAAAGGAGCTAAGATTTCCTTAACCTTAGTCTCCAATTTCCTCTAGTCTTTGACAACACCATGAAAAAACCATGAGTCCTTTGAATGGACTCTTAGGCCCCTTGAGAAACATTTGAATGGACTGATATATTTCCCGGCAACAAACTTAGTCCACCATTTAATTCTGTTGCAAATATGTATACCCAAGGCTGTAATTCTGGCCAGATTGACTTCATGAATATTCTTTAGCCCAATGCCTCCCTTCTGTATGGGTCTGCAATTTTTACCCAGGCCACATAATGCGCTCTCTTCCTCTGATCAACAGGGCCCCAAAGGAAGGACACCATTAGACTATTCAACCTTCGGACCACCACAGTCGGGAGCAAAAAAAAAGCTACTCCAAAATTCTATAGTTTGGTTAACCACATGTCTAGTTAAACATAAAAGCCCAGCAAAGAAATGACGATGTATTCTTGCTTACTACAAGCCCAATAGTTCTCTCCAGAAGCTCCAGCAAGGTTTGAATTTTCCCCAACGATTTTGCCTCTAGTTTTGAAGAAATGACGATATCATCGGCGGATGGCACATGCCAAATCCCACAAAAGAGGGAATTCTGACCCTTCCGCTCGAAATTTTATGCTGAAGTAGTTGGGTAAGCACTTCCAAAACCACAACAAGGGGGGATATAGGATCTCCTTGTCTGAGCCCTTGCTTCAAGTCGACCCCAGTCAATAATCATGACAGATGCCAATGCCGTAGAAAAACATGTAGCCACAGGACTAGTCCAGACATCACTGAACCCAAGCCCTCTCATAGCCGGAGTGAGGAATTTCCACTCCACCATGTCATAGGCTTTCGCCAAATCGATCTTCAAGCAACAAGAAGGGGCTCTGCTGTGATCCAAGGAGTTTAGAACTTCATGCGCAAGAATGAAATTATCACTCAAACTGCACCCTG
The DNA here is from genome assembly GCF_008831285.2 of Nymphaea colorata. Taxonomy (NCBI): domain Eukaryota; kingdom Viridiplantae; phylum Streptophyta; class Magnoliopsida; order Nymphaeales; family Nymphaeaceae; genus Nymphaea; species Nymphaea colorata. The sequence goes on from NC_045139.1 coordinate 9,715,421, forward strand.
GGAGAAACGCCGCTTAATTAGGGCAGATTATCCTACTAAGGATGCCTTTCATTTGACCTGCTAAAAGTTTGGATAAAAATTTATACAGCGAGTTACGTAGCGCTATTTTCGTATGTTTTCCTCCATAGACAGACTAAGGCCCTGGTACATGCCCTCCACAACTTCTCCAGAACCAGCCTTAATTCCAAGCAGATCTCTGAAAATTTGATCGCATACCTCCCTGATTTTGCTAGGATCCTCTGTGACTCCTGTTACCTTTTTAAGAAAGGAGATGGAACAAGCGAAGATCTCTCTCAGTAAATTTATCACATAGGCAACAAATCTGAATATCGAGATTAATGGGATTCACTGTAATCTCAAGTTTTTCTCGATAGGATTAGTGTCTATCTCGAGTTTCTCTTGATGGCTAAGGAATTGCTATCCTTATCCCATGTCTGTTCCCTGCCTATATAAAGAAGAGCATGTAACAGAGCTTCGATGTAACACAAAGCCAAGTAGTATAATAAAGCTTGTCCTTCTTTCCTCGTGGATGTAGGCAGTAATGCCGAACCATGTACTCTTGTGCCTCCCTCGTTACTTAGTTTCTTTCTCTCTCCATGTTTTTTAACATGGTATCGTAGCACAGGGACTACCGCCATTGCTTCCCCAAGCTGTGAATTCCTGTAAGTTCTGGCCACGGGAGATTGTTCCGGCGACTGAAAGACTGTTGATTCTCGTCGTCCATCTCTGCAAAGCTCATTTGAGCAGTTTTGACCAAATCCGAACGAAATTGGGCAAGAACCGGTGGCTACTTGGAAGCTGACGAAGAATAGAGTATTTCCGGCAAAGAAATTGCTGCTACGGCACCTATACTTGATATTTTTTGGGCATGCCTTGATTCTGCTAATTACGTGATGTGCGATTAATTTTTGTTGAGCTCCAATCGGAAACTGAAAAACAGAGGAGCAAACCGATGACCACGGTGATTCAATCTTGTGGCGCTGTCAATCCCAACTCCTCTAGTTGTCGACCAAGGATCCAAGAAAAGCCTAGGCGTCTGGAGATTGTTCGTGCACGATTGCAAAATTTTTTGAGATTCTTGGAGGGAGCACTCGAATTTTGAAGATCCATGTGACGCCAGACGCCTTCCTATGACTGCCGACGCTCAGGAGGCGACGGGAGACTACAGGTGACCCCCCTTCTCCAATTCTCTTCAGATTTGGTTTGAATGAACGCCTAATTTTTTCTGCCTAGAGGTTCCACCAAGTAGGATTTGTAGAAGGATCGCCTAACGGTCGCTTGGGTCTTCATTTGACGCCACCGGCAGAAATCTGGCACCTATCTCCAAATTCTGTCATCAGATTTGGGCCTTAACATAGCACCGCTGCTAAGTGACGCTGATCCAGATCCCTCTATTCTTAACCATGGCAACAACGCATCAAGCAGAAAGCATCTGCAATTCAAATTCAAAGAGGTGAACGTCCGACCAAGGCAATAACACTCCGAATATTATTTCGCAACCTCTCACTGGTCCAAACTATCTATGTTGGGCTAACGTAGCCAGACTGATTCTAAGCAGCTGCTCAAAGATGGGATATATCAATGGTGACGTAAAGCCACCAGCAAGGGATGATCCAAAATATCGTGAGTGGAAATGTAAAAATGACATGGCTATGTCATGGCTCATTAATTCTATGGATGTAAAAATGACATGGCTATGTCGTGGCTCATTAATTCTACGGATTCCTCTGTTACAAATCTTCTTCTCTATGTGGAGATGGTAAAGGATATTTGGGACAACTTAAAAGAAATGTTCGGTGAACAGAACAATCTTGAATAGAACTATGGGAGATAAAACTATTACTCTCTACATCGGTCAAATGCGCAGTTTATATGATGAATTATTTCAGTATCATCCAACCGCTTCCGATGCAAAAATACATAAAAAAAAATATTTGATGAGAACAAGATCTTTAAGGTTCTTGCCGACCTCAGAAGAGAATATGAGACCCTTCATGGCCAGGTACTTAATTCCAATCTTCTGCCATCTTTTAATAGTGTGTGCCAAATGATACAATGTGAAGTGGCTCAAAGGAAACCTATGTATATTCTGCCAAAAGTCGACACCAATGAAGAAAATGGTAACAAAATGGTATGTTATACAAAAGGCGACAACAAACAAAGCAATTTCAAGCCAGTTAACGAGAACTTTACAACCAAAGGAGATCAACCTCTGGATACTGCACACCCTTGTTGGAGTTTATCTTCTCAAGTGCAGAAGCCGAATATAAAGCCATGGCAGCATGCACATGTAAACTTATATGGATTAAGGCCTTACTAAAGGATATGAATATTGAAACTAATGGATCCATGTACTTGAAGTGTCAGAACATGGCCACCATCTACATTGGAGCTAATCTGGTGTTTCATGAACGAAGTAAACATATAGAAGTCGATTGCCAATTCATACGAGAGAAGATCCAAGATAACACCATTCTAACACTTCATGTCAAAAGCTACAAGCAATTGGCCGATATATTTACCAAAAGTTTGGCCAAGAAAAAACATCAAACTATAATTCACAAGTTGGGACAGATAGACATCTATGCACCAACTTGAGCGGGAGATTGTTATCTTTTTAAGGAAGGAGGCGGAATAAGCAAAGATTGTTGGGTAGTGGTAGTGGCCATGAGCCCTACCCATTCATATCGTAACTGCAAGGGGGGGCCACTTGCAGTTACGAGCTTTAATGCTCACCTAAAATCTCTCACTCACGTAACCGCTGCTAGGGTTGGGGAAAACCTAAGGGGCTGGACTAGATATTCCTAGCATATTCAGAGTTTGATGAATCTCTCTCTAACACATTAACCTGTGAGAGGCCCCTTGGAAGTAAACCCCAAAAATCTCTCTCTCTCTAGTTTTCTTTCTTTCTTCCTCTCTTGCTCGCAGAGTTGCAGGCCAAACTTGGTTGGAGATCCTGGGCGGAACCTAAAGTTCCTACAGTGGTATCAGAGCCATTTTTTGTCGAATTACAAGTAAGTGAACTCGACCGTAGCAGTGCCTGTGATATAGAGATATATATATGTTGCATGATATAATGATGGATCTATGTGTGTGCACACCTAAATCTGAATCCCTGCGTGAAAGGTTATATGCTGGAATGGAAATATAGTGCTCTACGTTCTACTTCCTTATGATTTTCAAGAAAACAAAGCATGCTAGGAGTGAGGCATATTGGTGTCGATTGAACTTTGAAACCCTCGGTTTCCTGTATTATGTTATGTGTGTTCATCCTTGAGAAACCAAACTACATTCAATCCCAAGGGCAGAGCACGCATGTCTGAAAAAGAAAACGGCTTTGAACGAAGCCGACAGAGGGCAAGGCCTGCTCTGCTCGACATCCAGCAAGGGTAAAACAAACACACAAAAACGAGGAAAGCAAAGAAACACATTAGGGTTACCAACAAGTGGAGGGAATCGTCCACCCGACTGGAAACCAGTCGTTTGCCTCATACGAGTGGCAGAGATGATTTGGGGAAAATGAGGAACGCCCATCGAGCAGAACTCCTCCTGTCATCCCCTTTCTCCTTTCGGTTTCCCCCTGTTGACGATGCTGGAAACCATGAGCAGAGGAGGCGGTGGTGTGGAAACCCACTGTCGGAGCTTCCTCACCTGCTCGGGCTGGCTTTGGGTGGCTGAAGGAATGGTGGAGGACGACGAAAGCTCCACCGTCGGGCGAATCAGGCGAGGAGGGAACTCTCGCGTGAGCCGGGGAGCTTCTCCTCTCTGGTTTTGGGGATGGAGAGTTGAGGAAGAAGCCATCGCCGGATGAGACGAGAGGAAGAGGAGGCAGCTCTCGCTCGAGGAGAGAGAAGATCGGGCGAAACATGAGTGAAAAAACGGTTCGGAGGGGTATTTATACCAAAAGTGTAAAAATTACAAAATCAGTCCACCCGTTTTGCATAGTTTTCAAAAACACTGTTACAATTTTGATAAATTAATGCCGCAACGTTTTTGCGAAAAACATTTTCAGAAAGAGGTTTGCGAAAGTTAATTTCAGTGAAAACCTAGAAATTTATACGAAATTTCGTAGTAGTACCCTATGACTTATTATAATTATCTAAAAGAGGGTTCCGATAAATTATTTTGCAATTTCAGCAGAAGACCGTGATTTTAAATGAAATTGCATGGTAATACCCTCAGACTTATTATAAATTTCTGAAAGAGGGTTCCAGAAAATTGTTTTATAATTTCAGTAGAAGACCGAGCTGTTTTGTAAAATTGCATACAAGTACCACTCAAGCTTATTAATATTTTAGAAAAGGGTCCCCAAGACCGTTTGAAAATAAGAAGGGAAACTCACGAAAAAAAAAAAGGTTTAATATGAGTTTTCCTTGTTTTAAGTGATATCTTAGAAAGGCTTTGGAAATCCTTGATATATTATTCTCCTTGTTATTGTTTTATACTTGTTATGAAATTAATTTAGTAATGACTTCAAGAGTGGGAGCTTAAGGTAAAAACTGAAAAATAGTTAGCAACAGGTATGTATGATTATGCAATTTTGGTATTTTGTGTGTGCATGACCCAATGACGTTATAAACCTTGTGTCGTATTTGGATATGGATATTATGTTGAAAAACATTCATATTAAATTTAAATTTGGATCCTCTTTATTTGTTTAAATACATATCAATTATAGTGTTGATATTATTGTATGTGGATCCACATGAGTAAAATCTGAATTTAAATAATTATTTGGATTTTTGCTTTGGATCTGATTGTTGTTTAAGATCCATATTTGTATTCAGTTTGAATCATGACATATTCAGATCTAAATTTGTTTGGATATTGGTTTAAAATCCATATCCTGTTTATGTTGGTTCAAGTATATGTTATTATACTTGATTTATGAATATTCATCTTAATTTTGGATCTATGCAGATATTAGATATGACCAAAACTTTTGTTTTCAAAATCCATATTCAGTTGTTGAATTTGGATCTCACACTAAACGTTGCACTCTTTTGGAGCATGATCTAATTTGACTTGTTCAAGATCTATATTAGATCTAAACATATTATGATGAGCTTTGATTTTTAGATCTAATGGTTTTACAAGTTGTACTTTTGCAATGTGTAACACTAGAGTGCTAAAGATGAATTCCAATTAGAAGGAATGATTATGTTATCGCATGTTGATATGCTAAGAGGTGTAAATCAAAACTATTAGACATGGTTCCTTATAACATTATGTTGGGTCGTGATACATTAAGATCCAAATTAACTTGGTTGAATCATTGGATCCAAATTCTCGTATTGTTACTAAACACAATATATCATGTTTGCTTTTTGGATCCAATGATATTGTGATATTTGTTGTCCTTTTAGATTCAAATCCTTCTAGAGTGCTATTGAACAATGCTTAATTTACTCCATTAATGAGGTGAACTTGTTTAAAAATATATATTCAAGAGATGTAATGTAACACTCTTGGACTGAAACCCGTATAAATTTGAATGTCTTGATTTAAAGACTTGCTTTATTTGCTCTTAAGGGTGATGGATTAGTTTGGGTACAAACATGCATCATCTCAAGGTAGAGAAATTTTTCTTGTTTCACCTTGTTCAAAAGTTGGACTATTGTTTAGATCTAAGCATGGTTATTGAAATCATAGTGCACAATACTTCATATGGATCATTTGTTTTTTTTTAATTCAGATTATTGTATTGTGGATATTGCTGGTTGAATCTGAATTTCCATATTTGAATTAATGAAATCCACATTACGTAAAGTTTAGCTGCAGATCTAAACTGACTTGTTTGGATATGTGAGAATAATTCATATCCTGTTGTTTTAGTTCCAATATATGTTATCATGGTTGCCTTTGGATATGATCATACTGTAATACGTGTTGTCATTCTAGATCCAAAGGTTATTCTTGAAAATCATTGAATAAAGCTTCATTTGCCTTTCTTTCTTAGGAAAATGAATTTGTTTTAATGCGTACTCAAGAGATGTAATATAATACTCTTGGACCAAAATTAATATTGGCAAGAATGCATTTGTTTGAAGCTTTGTAGCACTAAAGTGCTAATACATGATAACTTGTTTTTCTCAAAAGAGAGATGGGTTAGCAATGATCCAAATATGGTTATTGAATCATATTGTATAATATTTCAATGAGGATCATGTGTTTTAAACTCATATTAATTGTATTGTGGATGTTTCTGGTTTGGATCTATACTAATATAATCTGAATCTTTATATTCATGTGGCTTTTGGAATTGGATCTATTCATTGTTTGAGATCCACCTTATATACATCATTGATTCGGATTTGAATATATATTTGGATATATGGTTAAACATCCATATCTTGTTTATATTAGATCCAAGCATATTATGTTATTTGTTCGTTTGAAGATCAAACAAAGTTAGCTTGCTATTAAGCAAGTTTCTGTTTGAGGATGAATTTGATTTTAAATTTTTCATGAGGTATAAAATAATACTCATGAAAATAATGAGATCCACACTAATTAGATCCATATTGAGATCCTTGGAGATCTATAATGCATGTTAAATGCATGTCTAAAAATGAAACGATGTGTTTGCAAATACATATGTATTGGATACCCAAATGAAAGTAGGGTATATGACATTTTCTTTTTATGCATGAGTTTGAAGCGTTCGAATAAGAATACCGAATACAATAATCCAGTGGGAGATCATAACGATCTACTGGAGGATCTGATTTATTCAGATAATCAGTCTGGTAACGAACCGACTGAGAAACAGTTTGGCAATGAACCAACTGGATAACAGTCTGGCAATGAACCGATTGGGAAACAATTTAATAATGAATCAATTGTGCACGATTCTTATGATGATCAGTCTGGTAATGAACCGACTGGGTAGTGAGCTCCATGATTATATGTGAATAATTGTTGCATGTACAAAAACTGACTATTTATTTGGTGATCAAGTTTGATTGATTGAATATGCTAATAAGCGGTCAGGTAATGAACCGACTAAGATCAGTTTGGTATTAAACGTCCAACTGAAGCTTATTAGTGATCTTATTGATCATCTTGTGGTATACATATGTAGAGATATGTGAATTGTATATTGCATGCATGGGTTGTCAAAATTATGTATTGACCTTGATGAGTTAAATGAAACTCATTGTATGAGAGAGTACATTGATGAAAATTATACAATATGAAAAGTGCTTGTATGATAGACTATGGGTTGATTGCTCATTCCCTTAAATAGTCATAATAAAGATTAGGTGTCGCTAATCAAGTTGATGACTATGTAAATATTTGATAAGTAGGAGCACACTTGAATATGTCATTTACTATGTTGAAAAGCTAATATTGCTTTGCCATATGATATAATGCATTGCATGAATGTTATGGAACTCATGTTGTTAAAGGAGTTAAGTAATTATGGAATACAGTAAAGAAAAATATTCCATGTGTTTTAATGCATATTAGCTTGTGTGCTAGACTTGATACAAGCTTCTAATTTAGCTTGTAAGTATGCATTAAGAAAGTCCCGGCTAACCCTTGTTTTATGGCAGTTAAATGTTTAAGATACATTAATGAAACAAATGATATATTCAAGTGATTGTTAGCATTTTTTAACAAAAGGAATTCTAAATGATTTGTCAAGCATGTAGCCCGTATGAGGCTAAGAAATTCCTGGTTTGCCTCTTTGTGAGGTGGTTGAAAAATATTCACGTTGATTTCATTGTTGAATAAGAAGAGAATATGCATGCACGTTCCAAATGCTTATATGATTGCTAGTATTATAATCAAGAGAATTCTTGATGTTTTATGTAAAACTTGTGGTCCACATGGGACTAAGTTTTAATATGTTATAATGTGATATATATTGAATATTTGAAAGGTTGCGAAGGAAAAACCATTGAATGGAAAACCTCGCTGTAAATCTTGAAAAAGGTTAGGTTGCATTGGAAAAGTCAATTATGGAAAACCACGTAACAAATTGAATAAAGAAAACCCACATAAAGTGGAAGCAAACTAGCGGTCTCATGACCAAGTGGGAGATGTTGGGTAGTGGTAGTGGTCATGAGCCCTACCCATTCATATTGTAACTGCAAGGGGGGCCCACTTGCAGTTAGGAGCTTTAATGCTCACCTAAAATCTCTCACTCACGTAACCGCTGCTAGGGTTGGGGAAAACCTAAGGGACTGGACTAGATATTCCTAGCATATTCAGAGTTTGATGAATCTCTCTCTAACACATTAACCTGTGAGAGGCCCCTTGGAAGTAAACCCCAAAAATCTCTCTCTCTCTCTAGTTTTCTTTCTTTCTTCCTCTCTTGCTCGCAGAGTTGCAGGCCAAACTTGGTTGGAGATCCTGGGCGGAACCTAAAGTTCCTACAAAGATCTCTCTTAGTAAATTCATCAGATAGGCAACAAATCTGAATATCGAGATTAATGGGATAGATTGTAATCTCAAGTTTTTCTCGATAGGATTAGTGGGTATCTTGAGTTTCTCTCGATGGCTAAGGAATTGCTATCCTTATCCCATGTCTATTTAAGAGCATGTAACAGAGCTTCGATGTAACACAAAGCCAAGAAGTATAATAAAGATTGTCCCTATTTCCTCGTGGATGTAGGCAGTAATGCCGAACCACGTACTCTTGTGCCTCTCTCGTTACTTAGTTCCTTTTTCTCTCCATGTTTTTTAACAACTCCATCACGTCCAACCATCTTCTGGATGTGGCTAAAAACAAAAGACGTGAAGATGAATCCTCATCTCGAGCTACACATATTTGGGTAGTAGCAAATTGGAGAATACAATGAGGCAAAAAATGAAGACATCTTGGGAACCATGAGAAACGTTTTACAAATCAAGGGAGACGTTTTAGATTCCTAGAGAAACATTTTAGATACCAAGGAATTTAGAATGAATTCCTCTTATGCAAAAACTGTTGTAAATCCTTGTGTTATGGAAGAAAAGCTTAAGTCGTGTAAAAGTGTCTGTGGCTGAATAGAAAAATCTTTCTCTTCTTCATGGATGAAGGTTCTCTTTGAACCGAACCATGTTAATTCAAGTGTTTCTTTTTATTTTTGTTTTGTGGCATTTGGCAGTCTGGCCAGATGCCATAGTATGGAAGAACCGTGTGTTCCAATCTTCCTCGCTCAACCACCTAAGGCGACGAGTAGGGTGGGTATTCCATGGGGCCCCGCATGATCCTTAAGCCGGCTGAGTCTGCATGTAAGGGCTTGGTCCTACTGGAGAAATCTGTGGGGTTGAGGCCTCGCCAGCGCCAGGTTTAGAAAAAATAGAAATAAAATTATTAAATATATTCATTTATAAAGATATCTATATGTATATAAATACAAAATTGAAAAAAAATTGTCAAGCATCCGGCCATACTCGGGTGGGGGAACCGAAAGGCCGATGAGCCCCCAGCTTGATACCCACCCTTACTATATGGTGGAGTTTTTTTTGTAACACACATTATCATTGATAATTAAAAGAATTTCTTTATTGAATGGACCTTTAAGAAGAGGATAAAGGACAATGAAAATTTAAGCTTTTGTATAGATTCCGTTTATACTGACTGTCAAACATTTTTGCCCGTGGCAAGTCTATGATGGCCTCTATAGCCTTCTCATTGGGGAATATCCCCATTCAGACGTTGGAGATTTATATTTTTGAATTGACTTGTATATCCGATATTTGTATTTGTGAATTGACTTGTACGTTCAATGAAAAAAAATATATTTATATTAAAAAAATATAATTTTTTAATTACATCATGTATTTTTGGATTAAAATTTAATTTGACTTACTGTTGGTCTGCCCATCCTGACTCTGTCCTTGGCCCATACTGGTGATTTTTTTTTTCACTGATACTAGATTTTCTAGCTCAAAATTTTGAACTAGTAAGCCACTATAGCCTTTATGCCGGTGAAAGACTTCACCCGGACATTTGTAGTGTGATTTTCTTGTAGTGTGGGAAAAAAAACAAAAGAAAAGACAATAATGTTAAGAATGGAATGAGCCCAATCCATCCAACGATTAAAATCCAATATAAGTATATTTACATATATTTAGCACCAGAAACAAGTGTAGGGAGTTCAAGAATGTTGTGGGCCAATCCTACCCTATTCCAGGTAAGGCTATATATATGGGATTTTTAAAAAGATTCCAGATTTTGTATATAATATTTTTTTTTTAAAAGCAACCAATTGGCATCTTTTCAAGATTTGATAGGACGGTCCAAAATAAATTTCCTGGCGTGGCTTGATTTGTTCATTTGTGAGGAAGGAGAAAGGAACTTCGTGAGAAACATCTGGTGCAGCCAAACTGCAAAACTGATTGCAAAATTTTTTTTATCTGTAGCAAAAGAAAGTTGTCTCCATTATTAAATGCAAACACATGTGCAAATATATAACTAAGAGCCCTGTTCTGTTCATTGGTGAGGAAGGAGAAAGGAACTTCATGATAAATATATGGTGCAGCAGCAAAACTGAAAACTAATTGCAAAAAAATTTCATATGGCCATCTTCACAAAACGTTTAACTTATTTGTTTTTTATGGGCATTTTTGTCATTTCAACCTCCCCAAACAAGCATACCGTCAAACCCAACTCGTAAGACGTATTTAGTCATTTTTTGCAAAAGTCAACAGACCTTCAATGAAATTAAAATAGGTCGCGACGGAGAACAATGGTGTGTCTGTTTCACTCGTTCGGCCCCTAATGAATAGGCCTGGCCATGGGCCGGGTACCCGGTCCGGTCGGGCCCAGGCCCACTGGTGTGGCCCCGGTCGGGCCCAGCCCATTAACAATTTAAAAAATATTTTTTATTTTAATAATATATATTTTATTATTAAAAATAAATTTTAGATTATAAAAATTTTATTTTGTGATTTAAATTTTTTTTATTATCAAATGAGCCGGGTCGAGACCCTGATGTCGGCCCAGGGCTGGCTCTTACCGTGCCGGGCCGAGCTGGTGCCCACCCCTACTGACGAAGTTGTAATATGCATGACAACTATCCCTGCAAATGGGTCAGGGAACAGGTTATGCGTATGGGATTTGCAAGGTTTGTGATGAGAATTTCCTTGCATTTGATAATCCCTTTTGGCCTAATTAATGTAAGTTGACACGAGAAAGCATGCTAACCTACCATCATAATGCAGCTACATTGTCCACCAACTGCAAGCCAGTTTGCGCAAGGCAAAAACGGGACCTCACAGGCCAAGGTTCGGAGACAAGTGGGTTCGGCAGATAGGGCAGGACGAAGTTCAAGGGGACAACCACTTGAAAAGACATGAACGATGGTAGGTATGGTGGCATGTGGTGACAATGATGTCACCGGTCGAAACGAACTCGTTACGGCAAATGGGACAATCAGCATCATCAAGGCGCTCGAGGAGCCGATCATAACCGTGTTCACCACTGGGTTCACCTTCCTTTTCGTCACTTTTCTCTATCATGCAATCTACACGGATCTTCAATAAGATAGTCCAACTAGGTCGGTTGTCCTTCCTTGCCGCCATCCTGCTCCTAATGGTTTTAGCAACCTTAGTTTTAGCCATCTTTGTGGCCCTCGATCCATATGCAGGTTGTCATCAAGGATCCGATAGGCCAGTTGCTCCACATCACTGGCATTATGAATTTGAGTAGAATACGTGATGATAGCCTTTTGCTCATAGCAACATTGGCTCTTTGTTTCTTCACCATCTTGCCCGATGACCTTCAATGTATCTTTCAAGGAGAACCCTATCTTTACTAGGCACCCCCTGCCTGCTCGGTGAATAACTTTGGGTGCGTTCACTCCTACAATGAAGTCCCACGCATCAATGTTAATAGGCCTTGGCGTCGGGCCGGGCCAGCCCGACCCGATTGGGCCCGGGTCTAGGCCGGGAAATACCTGGCATGGGCCGAGCCGGGCCCAAGCCGAGTCCCAGGCTATCGGGCCGTGCCCGGGCCAGGCTCACCAGCCCGATGCCCACCCTTAGATGTCAATCTTCATCTCTCTTGAGAAGCAAGAAACTCTTGGTAGAAGAAGTTTAAGGTGTTTTTTTTTTCTCTTTTATTGGGGTGAGGACATTGGATTCCCCTGGTCTTGATATATATATTCTTTAAGCCATTATGACCTAATAAATAAGTGGAGATGCTTTTGACGTTTTTACTCATGAACTTGCCAATTTGCACGTTAAACTTATATGAAAATAACAAATATGGATGTGTTTTAAACCAGTCATAAAAATTGTGTGTGTGTTTTTTTCTAAAATCTGTAGAAAACACAAAAAATAAGTCGGTGGTTTAAAACTTCAAAAACCCACCATGTTTTGGAAAAAACCAAAATGAAAAAGACATGAAACACTTTTTTTTTAAGTGGTTTTTCATTTACTTTAACAACAAATTGCTTGTTTTCAATTTTTTTATTTTTAGTTGTTGCTTATTTATTTAGTTTTTTTATGTTGGGATTATTAGTTTCTTACATATTTAAATTTTCTCTAAGTTTTATGCTGTGAAATAGCTTTTGATTTGTGTACATATTTTTTTTTTTAAGAAATCAATTTTTATCCTAAATAAATTTCCGCGGACAGCAACGAAATCCCAGTTGGGACACACACTAGACGTCGGTGGCCATACACAGAGTCTCTCTTTCTCTCTCTCTCTCTCTCTCCTGGCCATTGCCCATTGATATTTTTTAGGTACAGTGGCTGCGTGAGAGCAGTCCCATTCTTCTCTTATTTTGTTATTTTTTTCTCTTTGTTTGGTTCTTTGTTTGGTGAACACACTTCTATAAGATGGACCTACAAGATTCAGTATTTTTTGTCCAATCAGAAGGTAACTGGTAATTTAAGTCCATAGTGGTGTCAATTGCATTAGGTTTGGGTTAAGACATTATAGATTCTTTTTCCAATTTAGTAGATTTTGCTGCATACTGGGAATTGAAAAAGGAGCAGATTCTCTCTTTGGCATCAGAGTCTTCGAAGTGAATATGCACTAAAATTTGACCTCAATGAAGTGAATGTGCAATTGGCAGTAGAAATGCACAAGTTTTGAGAGAAGTTAATTATGCTTATACGTGCAAGTGCAGAGATAAATAAATAAATAAATAAATAAATAAAGCACCATTAATTCATTAGCTATATGTTGGTCCTGTCCTGCTCATTTATTAGTAGAAGTTTCATATTTCATGTTTTGATATTCAAGGAGTTTTAGGAGTTCGCAATTTTTCTCTTCATTTTACTTTTTGAATTTGGCATTACTTTTCATCAACTGATTTCACATTGTCATATTACATTGTTATATAACTAGTTCTTCTCCCAGATGACCTCATCTAAGACCATCGGTTCAAGCAAAGATTCCACTTGGGCTAGACCTCGCTAGTAAAGTCGGGTTTGATAACGCTTAGATTTATACCTTCTTACTGGATGTGATTTTGATCCATATGCCAATTGTGTTCTTATAAAGCAAACCAAGAAAGTGGATTGTTGTGGTCATTTAGAATAGATTTCGACATTTTATTTTCTATTTAGAACGCTTTTTTCTGTGTATTATTGATAAAGTTAAGAAAATTAGCAGCTCTGCCAAAATACACCGACAATTGAGTGATTTTATGCACCAACATCGAAGCATTAGAAGGATTGTGCATGCGAGGAATTGCTGCCATGTACCGATCCAATCATGAGATATAATAGTAAAATCACAAGAACATGAATTTCGCGCGAACGATTACCCTTGTTTGAACGATCATATGTAACCAATTTGGATCTTCTAATAATAAGAAAATAAGTTTGTTCTAAATATCAAATGTAAGTGCCACAAAATGTACGCAATAGTGCTCCATATAAACCGCCCATAAGCTTCAATATCATTACAATTTCATTTTGCTTGTTGGCAAATTGAAATATATAGCCCACAAACTCCACGCCATGGAAGCTGTGCTTGAAAAACACAGGACTGACTATCGGTAGTGCGATTCAATTGGGCTTGCGAGCTCCGAGGGCACATGAGCTCGGCACAATGGGCAGGTGTCTGAACCATGGAACAGCCACCGGGAGAGGCATGCATCATGGAATGGATGGTGACATGCGGTGACGATGATGTCCCCGGGCAAGCTGAACTCAGTGTGGCATATGCCACAGACCTCATCGTCAAGGCGCTTCATGAACCGGGCGTAGCCATGTCCGCCAACGAGTCCAAGGGGCCCTTCGCCTGCTTTCTCTATCGAGCATACTACATGGATCTCCAATGAGAGAGTAGGAGATGAGTGGGTTTCGTTGGTTGATTGGTTCTCCGATGGCACAGAAGAAGAAGATGAGCCCGTTTCCATGGTTGATTGGTTCTCCGGTAGCACAGTAGAAGAAGATGAGCCGGTTTCCTTGGTTGATTGAACCAAGTTCCTGATGGTATCGGCGACCTCAGGGGCTGCCGGCTCTGCTGCCAGGGGATTCATCTGCATGCTTTCATGGAGGGTTTTATAGGCCACTTGTTTGACATAATCCAAGTCATCAACCTGTGAGGAATACATTGTGATGACCGCCTTCTCCCAACAACATTGGCTCATTATGACCCTATCTTCTTCCCCAGTGACCTTCAATGTATCTTTGAGCAGGATCGTTATCTTTACCAAGCTCCCCATCTCTTGTGGAACCTGGTTACTATCTTGGCCAGCTTGAACCTGGTTACTATCTTCGCCAGCTTGAACCTGGTTACCATCTTCGCCAGCTTCAGGGGGTTGCACCCCTTTTAGGCTGCCGAACACTTCTACCTCAATCTCCATCCCTCTCTTTCTCTTTCTCTTTCTCTCTCTATTATCCTGCTGGTATTGGAAAGTGTTGATCTTGAGACTAAGAATGCCCTCTCTCTCTCTAGCCTGGTTTTCTAGCAATAAGTGGTTGGTAAAACAAGACTAGAGTTTCTGTTTTTTGTTTCTATGGGGTGAGGGCATTGGTTTCCCTCAAGCTAGATATAGAGCTTCAGAGGGTTTCAATAGGCAAGAAAAGATATCCTTGTTTTTACTGAGCTTGCGAGTTTGCAAGTATTTTGATTCAGGTCATATGGTTGATGAAATTCAAATTCACGTAGCCTTGTAAGTAAAAAAGCTGTCTCCATTATTAAATGCAAACACATATGGAATATATAACCAAAAGGCTTTGATTTGGTCATTAAGGATGAAGGAGCAAAAAATAATCTCAATGAGAAACAAGTGGGGCAGGAAAAGTGGATGCAGAAAATCTCTTCAAAAAAGTAAAATGAATGTAAAATCGTTTAATTTGCCATGAAAGTGAGCTGGCTAAATAAATATATCAAACGCGTGACCTACATATATACACAATACCTTTTTGTATGTTCTGTTTACCAATTCTGAAACCTTTTTGGGGGTAAAAATAATATATGTTAGATTACAGGTTGGAAAAGAAGCAGTCAGTCTTCTAAAAGTGTTGTGTCCACTTTTCTCCCCTTTAAGGGCATTTTTTTTCATTTCAACCTCACCAATAACGATGAGCATGGAGCCGGGCTAAGTCCGACAAATTCAGGCTCAAGCTGGCTCGAAGCCCTTGCAGGTGACCCAAGCCTGACTTGCTTAGTTATCAAGTTGGGTCTAACCATCAATTTTATATCTATCAGGTTCTTAGTTAGATTTCCACCAATAAATGAAACTCATAATATTTTATATTTTAATATCTCAAAAATGGATAAGTTGCATCTGGATCTCCTGGTATGAGATTCATTGGATCTTATATCCATATATTTAATGGCAAACATATCTCCATCTGACCTTAAATATATGCAACATTTTAATGCTAATCTTGATTTCGTCATGTGCAAATCCTCTTGGCTATCGGACCATCTCTCTCACACGCTACTCTCTCATTGGTCTAATGAGTACAAGTGAACTGGTGGAACCAGATTTAGGAGAAAAAAAAAACAAATATAATACCACAATCTTAATATGCCAAACTACAATGATAACTCTCATGGCAGCTTCAAAGGGCATTGCATAGCTAGTCGGATTAAGGGTCTGTATAAGGTAGGTCTTTAGTTCGATTCCAGTGAATGTTATGCTGCTATGTTTTAAGGTGGTAGGACATGACATCCAAGTTGACGAATGCATTATTTTATCGCTAACACCTATGCAACTTAGGACCCTGAATGTAAGAGCAAAGAGGGAGCCTTGGGGTCGCACTTAGCCTTGGGGTCTCACTTATAGGGTAGTGGATGATCCTCTCTCTTACCGAGCTCTAGTGGTGCAAATGTGAATCATGTCTACATGCGTGGGGAAACCAACAATAGGGAGAGGGAGCTAGAAAAATAGTAAATGAAAGGCTTGGCTGGGCAAAGTGGTTGCCACGGCTGACTGATCCAACCCATCGTGATCGGTTTCAATCCAGAATTGCCAGGCAGAATAGAATCTCCGTGTTATCAACCACGGTTGGGGCTGCAGTCGCCGGGAAGAGAGTGCGATCAACGAGAAGCTAACTGGCAGATCTAGTGTCGGGCGTGATTTCTGTCACTAGATCTGGCCTCAAGGGTTGGTCTCGAGTGCCGAGGGATGAAGAAACTCAAAATCGGGCAGGGCACACAATGATCAAACTACGAAGGAATGGATAAGTGAAATAACATGGCGCCAGGAGTGGATCGCGGCATTGTCTCTTCGGTTTGCTCGATCGGATAGAGTGATTGACGTGCGGATCGGCTTAGATCTAATGCACTTAGGAGAGAGCTCTTTGCCAAAGGGAGATGCCGGATCCCCTCCCATGACGAAGAGCTCCGCATCCGTGCCGCAGTTGCGGCACGTCGACGTCGACGGGATGCTGGGGACATCCGGCGTTCTCGGCTCATGATCGACAGACAGAGGAGAAAACGTGAGTGAGTGCCCGGAGTAGATTTCTAGCCAGCGGCGGAAGTTCTTACAGCGGAACCAGGCTGGTTGTGGTGGAGCTGATCCGGAGACCGGGAGAGTTCTTTCTCCGACGGTTTGCACGTTGTCCAAAGAGCTTCACACGGAAAAACTCAGAGGGAAAGGTAGAGAGCGACTGATACTAAGGAAAACAAATGCTAAAACTTCACTCACCCCAAACCGAAAGTGTCTGAATGTTCACATGCAAAAGATGCGCAGGCATTTAGCGGTCTAGAAGATCAAGCCGGTGCCCAAATCAGAACTGGGGCCAATGCTGATCTTGAAGGAATGAAGGAACTAATAATACATGACAGCCCTCTAATAATACGTACTAATGAATTTCACTTTCTAATAAAGCAACTACATAATATACTCTAACCAAAACTCTAAAACGCTTGCTCGGCATGAGTACTTATGTGAGTAATAAATTTGCCACTAGAAATTATTGAGGAGGAATTCAATATTGGAGAGGAAAATCAGTTTGCTGATTTTCAGGAATCAAGAAAAAAAAAATCTTTCTTATACATCAAAGAGGAAAATCAGAAAGTGAAATTTCAGGAAATTATATTCTTTTCTAAGATTGTGATCTCTCAATCCCAAAATTTGTGGGATCTGTATATGCCTGTAAAGTTGTATAAATACCTCACCATATGTGAAATGAAAAATTAAGTTGGCTCACTCATCTTTTTTTTTTCTCGTTTCATCACGTTCTTCTTCACATGGTATCAGAGACAGAGACGCTCTGAGCAGAAGCGCAAGAGAGCTGCTCCTCGCTCGAGCATCCTCCTTTCTTGGGTTGAAAAGAGAAAAACATCCCAACCTCTGCCCGCTTGAGCCCTTGCCCGTTTTTCAGAGTCACTCCTCTGTTCTGTCCGCCTGAGCGTTCTGCTCAGCCCGCCCCTGCATCGTCCGCTCGAGCACCCTGCTCGAGCGTCCTTTTTTGCTCGAGCGATCTTCTCTGTCCGCTCGACCCCCAGCTCCGTTTGCTCCTAAATCGCCTGCTCGAGCGCTCGCTCCTGCACCGCCCGAGCGAGCGATCTGCTGGGTACTAGGGCTTCCTTTCTCTCTGAATGAGGCTAAGAGAGTGTGCAAAGAGAAATAGGATTCCTTCTCTGCTGTGACCCTCCGATGTTGATTCCCTTTCATCCTGCCCGAGTGATTTCTTCTCCTTTGTGTCTGGACTGCCATCGCCCTTCGCCAGAGCATCCTGCTGGAGCGGTACTGTCGCTCCACCAGCTCGAACGCCTGCTTTCTAGAGCATTGCTTGCATCGTCCGCCTGCACCGCCCACTCAAGGTTCTGTTCGCCCGAGCGTCCAAATCTGTTCGAGTGCTTCTGCATCGCTCGCTCGAGCGCTCAATAGCTCGGTGCCTTTGCCGCTCTCGTGCTGCCCTCCTTTTCTCACTCGAATCACTGGTCGGGAGGGAGACCGTCCTTGAAATCGGAGGTCACGTAAGTGTGCATTTTTTTTTATCATTGCAAGAAGGATTCAGGTTGGATCCACAGCTCGTATTAATTTTTCTTGCGCATTCAATATTCTTTGACTATGGCGACAACTCCTCTTGTTGATCGGACTGATATTTCTAGTGATCAAAATGAGTCACCTTTCGTCATGCACCATTCTGATAATCCTGGTGCTATCTTAGTGACTAATCCCCTTCTTGGAGATAACTATTCTACATGGCGACCGGCAATGAAAATGGCCCTGAGTGCCAAGAACAAGTTGGGATTTGTTGATGGTTCTATTTCAAAACCCGCAACCACTAGCTTGGACTACATGCCATGGGTTCGCTGTAATGACTTGGTTTTATCATGGATTCTTAACTCATTATCCAAGGAGATAGCAAATAGCGTCATCTATGCAAGTGAAGCTCACGAGGTTTGGATTGATCTTCAAGAACGTTTCTCTCAAGGTAATGCTGCTCGTATTTATCAATTGAAGAAGATGATATCTGATTTACGCCAAGAACACAATTCATTGGTTGTCTACTTCACTACACTTAAAACTTTTTGGGATAAACTTGGATCTTATTCAACTGTGTCTACATGTACTTGTGGTGCGTTTAAAGAGTTTCATTCATGTCAAGATCATGAAAAAGTTTATCAGTTCCTGATGGGATTGAATGAAAGTTTTAGCAATCTTCGAAGCCAGATTCTTGCTATTGATCCTCTACCCAACATTAATAAGGTATATGCTATGTTGCTTCAAGAAGAGACTCAACGTCTTCTCACACCAAAAATGTCTGGATCCACTAACATAGCTCTTGCAGCTAGGTCTTCTCCTACATCGTATACCAAACGGAATCAGGCAAGAATGCCTAATGCTACTCGCAATCGTCCTCGACCAAAGTGTGATCATTGTGGAATGCTTGGACATATAAAATCTCGATGTTATGTGCTTCATGGTTATCCTCCAAATCATCCTAAGGCTACATGTTCAACTGGTGATTCATCTAAAATTGAACAGGCGCAATAGGGAGAAACATCGGCAAACAATGTAAAAGTCAATGCTATTTTGTCACAACTTACCGAAGAACAGGTCAGTCAATTGGCATCTTGGTTAAATGTTGATACTTCACCGGCTGCCGCTAATCTAGCAGGTAAACAATCATTCTCAACACATTTTCCTTGGATTATTGACACCAGAGCCTCAGACCATATGACCCCTCATTTACATTTGCTTTCTAATATCAAAATTCTATCAAAACAGCGTGTGATTAACCTACCCAATGGAGATCAAACACTAGTCTCTACTACTGGAACAGTTTACCTTTCAGCTGATGTCCTATATATTCTTGATTTTAAATACAATTTATTATCAGTTCCAAAGTTCACCAAGCCCACTAATTGTATTGTTGTTTTTCTTCCAACCTGTTGTGCTTTTCAGGACCTTTTGTCGAGGAAGCTGATTGGAGTGGGTAACTTGAGCGGTGGACTTTACCATCTTCTTCTTCCAACTACTTCTCATGCTTTGTTTGCTTCTCGTAGTAATAAGACAGCTCATATATGGCATATGAGACTTGGACATCCTTCATTTCATAAGTCTTTTTCATTGAATGAAAACATCTCTATTTCCAAGCACGATTCTCCTTGTGATGCATGTCTTAAAGCTAAATTCACTTGTTTACCTTTTCCAACTAGTACTAGTAGAGCAAGTGATCCGTTTGGCTTGATTCATTGTGATATTTGGGGAGGATATGCTACGTCGTCTCACACGGGTGCACATTACTTCCTTACTATCGTAGATGATTTTACACGATCTACTTGGGTTTTCTTGATGAGGTTCGCATGTGAAACATTTTCTTGTTTAACTCGTTTTTGTGCCATGGTGTTTACTCAATTCAATACTCATGTGAAATGTGTTCAGAGTGATAATGGTGCTGAATTTACAGCTCATAATATGCAAGCATATTTTCATGAGCATGGCATAGAACATCAAACCTCATGTGTTGGAACTCCTCAACAAAATGGACGTTTTGAGAGGAAGCATCGCCATCTACTAGAGGTGGCGCGAGCACTTAGGTTTCAAGCAAATCTCCCGGTAACTTTTTGGGGTGAATGTATTTTGACAACAACCTTTTTAATTAATAGAATGCCGTCAACTCTTTTAAATAACAAATCTCCGTTTGAACTTCTCTTTCATAAAAAGCCCAATTATGAAGATTTGCGTGTTTTTGGATGCTTGTGTTATGCCAAAAATTTAAACCCCATGCATAAGTTTTCATCACGTGCACAAAAATGTGTTTTTGTCGGATATCCTCATAATCAGAAAGGGTATCGGGTATATGATTTGGATACCAAACAAATTTTTACAAGCAGAGATATATCTTTTTTTGAGGATAAATTTTCATTTCTAACCGAACAATGCCATACAAACGATTCGAACAATGTTGTTTTACCTCATCCTCAACCAGATTACCTTGGAGAGGAATATATGTCATCGTGTGAGAATGGTGTTCCAGCAAATTCCTCCCCGTTATCACCTATTCAACCTCCCGATTCCATCAACAATGACCAAAATCTATCAGTTTCAGATCATCGACCTATGTCAGATGATCCACCTCCTCCAGATTCACTTGCTCTACCGAAATCTAGTCGTCCTCGTCATTCCTCATCCTATCTTCAAGATTATGTGTGTTCCAATGTGATGGTTATAAGTTCACCGCCTAAGGAATCTACTTCAACTAAGCAATCCTCAGGTACACGTTATCCCATACGCAATTATTTACCTGTTCACAAATTCTCTAAATCTCTTTATGCATTTTTAACCTCTATCATGAGTAATGTTGAACCTAGCTCGTATGCGGAAGCGGTTAAGTATCAACATTGGCGAAGTGCTATGGCAGATGAGATTCAGGCTCTTGAACAAAACAGTACATGGTCTATTACTACTTTGCCTCCACACAAAAATCCCATTGGTTGTCGTTGGGTTTATAAGATAAAACGGCGTTCAGATGGAAGTATTGAACGCTACAAAGCCAGACTTGTTGCTAAAGGATACACTCAACTAGAGGGTCTTGATTATCATGAGACATTTGCTCCGGTTGCAAAGTTAACAACCATGCACACACTTCTTGCTCTTGCTTCTATTCAAAGATGGCATTTATATCAAATGGATGTGAGTAATGCATTCATACATGGAGAATTACATGAGGAAATATACATGACCATTCCTCCAGGCCTTCTGCGTGAGGGGGAGTATTCTAGTAATAAAGTATGTCGTCTTCATAAGTCTCTGTACGGACTCAAGCAAGCGCCACGTAACTGGTTTCACAAGCTATTATCTGCACTCAAAGGCATTGGTTTCATTCAATCATCAGCTGACAATACTCTCTTTACTAGGAAACATGAAAAACAATTCATTGTTATTCTTGTCTATGTTGATGATCTTATCATTGCAGGAAATGATGAACCAGGAATTGCTTCAGTTAAGCAATATTTACATTCAAAATTTCACATTAAGGACTTTGGAATACTTAAGTATTTTCTTGGCATAGAAGTTGCAAGAGCGCCATCGGGAATATTTCTAAGTCAAAGAAAATATATCATGGATATTTTGATTGATGCAGGTTTGATAGGAGCCAAGCCTATAGACTTTCCAATGGAGCAACAATTGCGTTTAACTCCCAATGATGGTATTCCATTGAAAGATCTAGCTAAATACAGGAGGTTAGCTGGACGTTTGATCTATTTAACCATTACTCGTCCAGATATAATGTATTCAGTCCAAGTTCTCAGTCAGTTCATGCAATCGCTACGGACTACACACTATGAAGCGGCACTTAGAGTATTGAAGTATTTGAAGGCTTCACCAGCAAAAAGAATATTTTTATCCTCATCAAGTGCAAAACAATTGAGGGCCTATTGTGACTCAGATTGGGCTAGTTGTCCTACCACTCGTAAATTAGTTAGTGGATATATTGTGTTCTTGGGGAATAGTCCTATTTCTTGGAAATCAAAGAAGCAGTCTACTATTGCCAGATCGTCTGCTGAAGCAGAATACCGGGCAATGGCTTTGACAACTTGTGAAGTTGTTTGGTTAAAAGCTTTATTGAATGACTTAGGATGGAGTCATGATAAACCAGTCAATTTATATTGCAACAATCAAGCTGCTCTGCATATTTCAGCAAATCCAGTTTTTCATGAAAGAACGAAACACATAGAGCTAGATTGTCACTTTGTAAGAGAAAAAATCAGCAAGGAATAATTCAGGCTCATCATGTATCATCATGTTTACAACTAGCTGATATTTTCACTAAACCATTGGGAAAAGACAGTTTTCAAACTTTAAGAATCAAGTTGGGTGTTTCAGATTTGCACACACCAACTTGAGGGGGAGTATTGGAGAGGAAAATCAGTTTGCTGATTTTCAGGAATCAAGAAAAAAAAAATCTTTCCTATACATCAAAGAGGAAAATCAGAAAGTGAAATTTCAGGAAAGAAATTATATTCTTTCCTAAGATTGTGGTCTCTCAATCCCAAAATTTGTGGGATCTGTATATGCCTGTAAAGTTGTATAAATACCTCACCATATGTGAAATGAAAAATTAAGTTGGCTCACTCATCTTTTTTTTCTCTCGTTTCATCACGTTCTTCTTCACATTCAAAGAGAGAGCCAACAACGAACAAAAAGGTCATGAAAGATGAGGCTGCATAATAGCTAGTGGGCGCCATGATGTCCCGAGGGGCCACTTTAGAAGCTTAGACATTCATTTGAATGGGTAGCAAGGAGTTTTCACCATGCTTTAATTATTAAACATGCAATGAAACTTTATACCTTCAAATGGACATTTTCTTAGAGAAAGCAATATTATGTGGTAAAAAAGTTGGTCATTAGTTGTCACTTAAGGGGTTGTTTGATAGTAAGAACACTATGTGAGTGTTCCATAAATCTCACCCAAAGATTGAGCCATATTCAAGAACACTAATACTAATGTTTCATGAAACTGGACCAATATTGAAAGTAAATTCATGAAAAACTCACATAGTGTCTTTGCAACCAAACAATACATAAAGTCTCAGCTCACGTATTTAACAATTTCCTTGTCCCACCATGTCTGTGCACACACACACACACACAAAATAAAAATTGACCCTACATGGACAAAGGTTGGCTTTTACTATTTCATTCAAGTGCTAGTATTTGGATATTGGTGGGACCTGTTCAATCAGGACCTGCCATTCTCCGAAATATAATAAGCTTGAAAGAAATTTATGAATTCTCTATGTCAAATTTA
The DNA here is from genome assembly GCF_008831285.2 of Nymphaea colorata. NCBI lineage: Eukaryota > Viridiplantae > Streptophyta > Magnoliopsida > Nymphaeales > Nymphaeaceae > Nymphaea > Nymphaea colorata. Next base: position 9,739,040 of record NC_045139.1, read on the forward strand.
GAAGGCAAAGTCGTGTGGGCTTCTCTTGTTCGTATTTGAATTGAATATGTTAACATCCAATAAAGTCGATATGATAAAAAAGTACATGTTATTCCAACACTGGTCCGATGACATTCCTGCGTGAGATAGAAAGACTAAAACAATGAGATGACCGATACACTGGATCGGAGATTTTGGTCAACCGTGTAAAACAATTGTTGATGGCACTTGAAAGTTAAAACACCAATTCTGATATGTGTCGACGTCAAGTGTTTCTTCATCATAGGGGCAGAATTGTATTAGGAAAACAGTACTATAGTATCAAAATTTTGATAAAGGCCAAAATATAATTTTCAAAATTTTTAAATAGGTTAAAAAAAATTAATTGCATGTAGAATTTTAAAAAAAGAAGTGTTTTTTGAGAAGGGGCCATCAAACCACATTGGTTGAATTCCTTTTGTACAACTTTTCAATCCACAACTAGGACAAAAAAAAAAGTGACTCTCTGATATAAAATATATTAAACAAAAGCAAAATAAAAAGGTTGTCTGATAAGGCCAAGGATAGTAAGGGTGGGCATGGGGCTAAGCCGGTGAGCCTGGCCCGATAGCTCCGCTCTCGCCCCGGGTTTTAAAATTAAAAAAAAAAAAAATTTAATTATAAAATAATTTTTTAATATAAAATATATTTAATAATAATAAATATATTTAAAACAAAAAAAAATTAAAAAAAATAATTTTTTTAATCTAAGCAGGCCGAGCTGGGCTTATCGGGGCTGACCCGGGCCTGGCTCGGGCTAGGTTTTTCCCGGCCCAATACCCAGGCCTAAAGGGCAGGCTGGCAAGGGCAATGGACCCTTTTCAATTTTTTTTTTAATTCTACATGTAATCTATAAAAAAAAATATTTAGCTTCTCTAAAATTTTGAAAAATTAATATTTCAATCTCTATAAATTTCAATCCTCTTAATAAAATTTTTTTAGCTGTGCCCTTTGCATCCATATGCAACCGGTGCAGGTCATTACATGCATGGATGTTGAAAGCTAGCTATTTTTTCCCATAAGTTCCTAGATTGTAGAATTAATAAATACATTGTCTCCTTGAGTTAGCACAAGTTATTTCTTTATCCGACTTCGCTCTTTTGTAACGCAATAAACATAAATGCTAATCACTGCAAATTTTTTGACAATGACGAAATCACTCTTGACAGATGTGCAATTGGTTGTTACCTCAATAATGTGATTATAATGAGCTTCTTATGTGTTTGTTTACAAGTCATCTAACCATGTTGATTGAACGCTTCATGATAGTGCGTGTGTATATATGTTTGAAGTCCGTTTCTGGGTGCGTAACACATGAGCTGATATGCGCGTGGGCATGGCATGCGCCTCCCTTAAAAACAAAAAAACAAAAACATTTTGTATATAATTTAAAAAAAAGTCGTGTAAAATATATAGAAATTTTAAAAAATAATATTCTGACTCTCATTAATATTTTTGAAACCATAATCGAGTGGCCGGTAGTCAAAGAAAGCTTCTCCCCATTCGGGAACAAACCGAGCCTCTAACTCCTTTGTCAACTTCCCTTCAACATGCATAGTCCAAAGTGGCTAAAGCCAAATTTTACCAATTGAAAAAATTGAATTCTAATTATGAGAAACTTTAGGGTGATTTACATGGTGGGATCATCCAAGAAACATCACCTCATCCTCTAGAAAAGGGTTCACATTTGGGTAGCCAGTCTTTGTGAAGCACACAAGAGACCAAAATATTCATTTCTGGACTGAAAAATTTCTTATAATTTAATCCATAACAATTTTCACATTGAACCCACAAATATGACTATATCTTTTATTTCCATCTAAAGCATTATGTCAGTAACGCCAGTAATCATTATTTTCATCCAGCTACAGCTCATACTCTAGCTGTATCAAATCTCATGCTTCATGCTGCATATGGGATGTGCAAAATAAATCATAATTCTGAAAATCAACAAATAATGAGAGAAGATGGAATTACCTTTGGACGCTGAAGATTTGAATCCGCCAAATCAGGCATTCGCATCCTTAGTAAAAAAGGCAATACCGTGCGGATACAAATTGTGACGACGAATATAAGAAGGATGAATATGGAGAAGGACGACGTAGGTCCTCCCATAGACCCAACCACTATTCTTAAGGGACAGAAAAAAAAAATGTCATTCTTTTTTTTTTCTTTGTTTTGTTCCTTACGAATAGGTTCGACCAACTTATGCTTGTGGAGAGAAAGTTGCGTGTGCAGTATTCATGATGCAGTAAAAGAGGGAATGACATTTTGAGCATTTGCTAAAAAGTTTTATAGTCTTTTTATTTTTTTCATTTTTATTTTTGTTTTTACAAAAAAAAATATTATAAATTAAGAGTATTTTAGTCATTAATTATAATGACACACGAAAATTCATGCACCAGCATGACATGTTTGCCTCCCTTATTTCAGTCTCCCAACTCCCTAGAGCGTTTTTCTTTCATTGATGTCAGAAAAGTAACTGAAGCAGGTTATGTATGTTTCACTGATGCACAAAATTTTCCTGAGCTAGTATGATTAACAATGAAAATTTTCTTTATAAATAAAAAAAGAGAACTTTTTATAAGGATGAAAAAAGAAAACTAAAATAAGTTAAAACACTAAAAAAGACATCTCTTTTAATTAATTTTTAAAATATCTCAACTCCCTATCCTTTTCTTTTTAGAGTATATGTGTTGTGTGCACCAAGTCTCATTCCGCTCTCATGACCTGATGGGATTCGTGGACGGGTCTAAGCCATGTCCATCGAAGACTATAAAAACTGACTCAGGGGTGAACGAATCCTGTTCATATTCAAGGCATCGGCATGATCAACTCTTGTTAAACTCGTTATTATCTTCATCAAAGAAACCCATTCACAGCAAACTAGCTGGGGTTGATGTCGTTCTGCGTTTTTCGGTTGTTCTATTAAGCTTACATGTTCATACTTTACGATTCTTCTTTTATATTTACATATGAGAAACGCAAATATTTTCTCACAGGCAAAGCTGGGAACTAATCAAAACACGTCCAAGTTATTTCAAAGTTTGAGTTGCGGGTCATAAATTCAATTGGCAATTCATGCGGCTTCCCAAAAACTAGTCAAGCATCGATAAATTATCAACTAATTAGTTCACTTTGGGAGATAAATTATGTACTTTTATATTTAGTTGGACGCTTGAAAACCTCCTTTCTTTTCACCGGACTACACCTTAGGACTGCGATTGGATGAATTCTAAAACGAGAAGATATTAAAGTAAAGAACAAACAACAACTTAATTGGGTTGCCAAATCCGAGCAGCTTAAGTGTTCATTGCGGGACCAACAAACTAGGCATTTTGTTTCTGGAATTAGGAAAATGAAACCTAGAATTTTGATTCCATAGTGCCACTCTCTTTGTCTGCGCTGTGCGCAAGCATATGATTGCCATTTACATACTAGTGCATGAGTTTGCATGCCGGCATAACTATGTCTATATATTCATGCTTTGCTGAAAGGAGCTTTGGAAAACTCAGCTCAGTGTTCCAACCTTTTTTTCTCCTTGGGGAATAGTGGCATCTGAATTTACCTTCATTAGGGAGCGTTTGATAGCTTGGAATTTTGATTCCAGAATCATAATTCCTCTTTAAACTGGAATAGAATCAAAATTCTAGGTTTCAGTTTCTTAATTCAAGAAACAAAATATCTGGTTTGTTTACTTTTATTCTGGCAGGCAATGACCACTTCAGCTGTTCGGATTTGGCAACACAATTGAGTTGTTGTTTGTTCTTTACTTTAATTCGATTCCCATTTCTTTTAATGTCTTCTCGTTTAAGTTGGAATTCATCTAATTGCAGTCCTAAGATGTAGTAAGGTGAGAAGAAAAGGAGGTTTTCAAGAGTTCAACGTCTAAATATAAAAGTAAATAGTTGGTCTCCGAAAACGAAGTAGTTAGTTGATAATTGATCGATGCTTGAGCAGAATGTAGGAAGCCGCGTGAGTTGCCAATTGAGTTTCCCGTCTCCCAAAACGAGTTAGTCAGGAACTCAACACCCACAACCCAAAATTTGAAATAAATTGGACATGTTGATTAGCTCCCAGCCTTGCCTGTTAGAAAAATATCATTTCAGTTTGTTGATCTCCATAAATGATTTTATTTTACCTTTACCCAGAAATCGACGTTTTATTTTAGGAGAGTACTACTGAACAGCCCCAATCACCAGAAGCGGAAGAAGAATATGGTAAGTAAGAAGTCCATAATCAAATTCTTCTCCTGTGATCTTTCACTCTGTTGATCAGTACTTTTTTTTTCTGGGTTGTTTTCGGGATGATTCCATCCTTTTTGGGAACCCTACGGGTTTTTTTTTTTTTTTTGAGTGAGGGGAACGTCCTTCACATCTGGATCTGGGTTTCTATTATGCACATACTTTAACCTTGATCTTTCACTGCTGTTGTTAAATCCAGATGTGAATGACGTTCCTCTCACCCAAAAAAAAAAGAACAAAAAGAGGAAAAAAAAGAAGCTCAGTTAAGGAAATCAGAGGAACAACCTGCAGGGTCCGCAAAAAGATTAATGGACGGAATCATCTCAGAAACAACCGAGAAAGAAAAACACTGATCAACAGAGTGAAGTTCACTGGAGAAGAATATGATTATGGGCTTCTTACTTACTATATTCTTCTTCCGCGTCTGGTGGTGATTGAGGACCGCTGTGTCCTTTTTCCTCACAGTCCTGCTCAGCTCAGTGCTCTCTCCGTCTCTCGTCCTCCCTTTCTCAGTCTTTCATTCTATTTCTCTATCTCCCTCTCTTCGTCTCCCGTTCTCTCCCTCACACCCAACAAGCTGATTGTCGTCCAGTTATGATTCCTTCCCAAAATATGTACTTCCGGCCTCCTTCCCTTCGAATGCGGGCACACCCATGCCTTGAAGAAAGCTCATCCTCAAGTCTCTTTTACATGTCTTTCTCCACAGCGATCTATTTGATTTAGCCCAATCGCCGCTACTGAGTATGTTTTTTATATCATTCCAAATGCCCTATTAATTTCAGGGTTAGCGCCATTTTCATTACCATGGAACAATGCATTCCATAAGACCCATATAGCCATAGGAAAAGATGTCAACTAATTTATTTAACCATTTCATCTTGTCGTCCCTCTTGATCCACCACTAACAACTCTCAGATAGTGAATTCCCAGTCTGATTTCACAGTCAAATTTTTTGCCAATGAAATTCCACATTTCTTGGCTTTTTTGCAACTCAAGACTAAATCGTGGTTGCTTTCCTCCCACGAACAGCGAATAGGGCACCAGTTTGCAAGAGAATACCAAAAGATGTGAGTTTATCCAAAGTTAGTAATCTGCCTCTGATGGCCAAATAAGTAGTCCATTAAGCTCTGGGAATTGCACCAGCATGCCAAATTTTGTTTAACATCTGATTAGTAGGTCTATGATCATGAATACGTTGATACATTTGTTTCCTTTGAATATTTCGAACATGTGCACCTTCCCACTGAAGCATGTCATCATTCTCCTGAATCAGAGTAGACTCCATGTTTAAGCCAGACCGAATTTACTTCATTTAAGAAGCCAGGATGAATGGTTGGAGATTACCTGATGTATTGAACATCGCCATCAACAAATCATTGTTAAGAAGAAGACATTTTAACCGGCCCCAGTCCTCATTGTTCTTGCCAAATTTGTATTAAGTTGCCATTACGCAATTTCCAAGACACCAAGTGTCCTATTTCCTGCCATCCCCAGCATAGGCTCTCCGAGAAGAAGATGCAAGTAAAAAAAGAAGGTTACTAGAACGCATTTTTTGTTGCAGGATAAAATATGAAACAAACATGTATTGAAGTCCTTTGTCGAATCTGAGTACTCTTACATGAGCTCAAGCTCACTCGATCTCAACTCATTTATTAAATAAGTTGAGTTCAAATTAAGAAATGAACTCGATTGCATAAACAAGTCCAGCTCGAGCTAATCTGGCTTGGGTCGAGTAAAGCTTGGTTAAGCTTGAAAATAGAATATATATAATATGTCTAATAATATTATCACAAAAGTTGGATGGCTCAAGTGGATGTGCACTTGACTTGTAGGTGTGCAGTTTATGATTTGAGTCTCCATGATGTTTTAATTTTTTTTAATGAAATACCTGACTCAGCTCAAGTCAATCATCAGAGCTCGAGTTCTCGAGTTTTTAGAACTCGAACAGGGCCGAACTCGAGCTAATGAACCCAAATTCAGCTCAAGCTTGTCCTGAGCTGGAGTTTTGTTTAAGAATTCGATATCGCATGCTTCAAATACAAAGAAAGGGAAGCGGGGGCTAATCCTTGAACGAGGATACCATGTCTCTGCTTCTAGGCCACTCAGTTGTTCAGGTAGTGGAACGAGGCAAGTAGGCCTGGATCTGGACAATGCCTCCCTCTATTTTCGTAGCTTTTTTTTGGTGGGGGACACTTGATTATGTTGTTTTTTCAATGTCAATACAAGGAATGTGATCAGGACCAGCAGGCGCACGATGACAAATTTTTCAATACAGAATAGAGTTTAGTTAACATTAAAGCAATTACTTGTTATAATTGAAGTCAAACAAGTGGCGAAAATATTATTCCTCAAACAACTCATGCCTAGCTAGCTTTTCGCAGTTTTGCTTGAGTTGCTTTATGTTGAAAGCGAAGTCGATTTGTATGTATTATTAGAGGTCGATGATGATAGCCCACATTAATTTAGGGTAAATAAGATCCTCTTCGCACTGGGTTGTCCCATCACTGCCACTTAGCTTACTAGGATGAACAAGTACTACCCAACGGGCAGTTACTGAGGTCGGGCGAAGGAAAATAAGTTATACCGGTGAACATTCTCACGGCTATAGGCACGATGAACTTTCATTGATATTAATCACGATGAACTTCCATTGACATTGATCCAGGCTCGTCAGTATATGCTCGTCGGAAAACATCACCAGACCTATATTGATAAACAATTTGACTACTATAGACTTCTTTTTATGAACTTTTCAATGGTGAGAGGTTTGAGTGACGACGATCCACTGCATGTCACTGACATCATTGTAGTGTTTTCTTTTCCTTGGTAATCTTCAAATGTCTCTTATTTAAATTGAACTAGAGAGAACCAAACCAAATATTTTATATAAGCAAAAAGCCAACAAGAATCTAGAGAGGGTGAATATTATAGCTGGGGCAGGTCCCTTCGCGCCTCTTCAAATTTTAAAAACTTCAAAATTTTATATGTAAATTTTAAAAATTTTAATTTAATATTTTGTCACATAAAATTTTGGCTCCATACCAGAAAAAGCAAGACCAAGCCGGAATATGATTCCCTCGGTAATTGCAAACCACCAGCGAACATCTCCAAAAGGTCCTCCCCTCTCAAGAAAGCTGCTTCCAATCCAGAACGATCAGCATGGCAGTAAACAATCTAATGAAACATCAAAGCCACCTTCATGAGCAGACCTCATCTGCCAGGGCCATGATTGTCAACCGACAAATTCTCTCCCCATCGATTAGTCGTCCCTGCCCTGCCAAATACCGTTGATGCTCCTGAATTACTTCAATATCTAGGGCTGTTTATGAGGGAGTTCCAGCAGAGTTGAGCCAGCTCCAACTTGACTTGTGTGTTTTGAAAAGAGCTTGAACTCTGCTCGAACTCAACTCAAGTTTGATTTCATTAGCTCGAGCTCGAACTCGACTCGGCTTGAATTCTTAAAACTTGATACTCAGCTCGATTAAGCTTGAGTTGAAGATTGGCTTGAGCCGAACCAAGCATTTCATTAAAAAATTTATTTTTTTAAAAAAAGAGGCAGCCTATAGACTTTAAGATGGAACCTCCTCCATACTAATCATGTGTATATCAATTTGAACAATCAAGTATTTTATATATTTTCTTTCTTGAGCTTAACCAAGTTTAACTGAGCTGAGCCCACTTAATTCGAACTTAACTCATTTGGGTTGTCAAATTCTCGAAGTCTACTCGGCTAATAAACAAGTTGACTTTGAGTCAAATTTATCGAGTGAGTTGGAGTCGAGCTCGAATTAGTTCGATTCATTGAATAGCCCTATCTATCTCCTGCTGCTTGCAATCCATGGCAGTCTATCCCCTTAGAAAGCCCGACCATACGTTACCCATGCCGTCCATGGTTCATGCTGTATTTCAAATGCTTCTTCAACATGTTCTGGTTCGTGAACCTATATGGTAACTTCCGTCGCCTGCGGCCTTCTTCAGTCTACGGCTCTTCACGAGGCTGGTTGACGGTGTCAATCAAATCTTGCCGGTATTACCTTCTTAATTCTTTCTCAATCCTTTCTCCATGAGGAATGGCGAAAAAAGTGCTTCATTTGATGCTTTTTTATTTTAGAGGACTGAACTATAGTTTTAAAATTTAGATAAAAGCTGAGACATAATTTTTTGAATTTTTTTGTATAAATTAAATAAGAATTTTTTTTAAAATGCATGTAAAAAAATTAAAAGATAATTTTAAGGTGGGGCCGTGGCCATGCTAGCCCCCTGGCCACAACATCCAAGGAACTCAAATGTGACTGTTTCGGTGATTCAGTGATTCAGCATTACCACTATATAACCAATCAATAGACAATAGGGGTGGAGCCAGTGGTGGAGTGGCGTTAACACGATTTTGAAAAAAATAGAACTTCACTTGTTATAATGTTTTCAAAAAATTTAATTTGACCCTTATAAAAGTGTCAAAAAATATAGTAAACCTTGGTGAAATACTTTTTAAAACGCACATGTATCTCCATGGTATCGTTCAATTTGGGGTCGGTTCATCGGACAACACACAAGGTGTCCATGTTGCCAAACAACTAGGGATGTTAATGAATTGGATTTGGCTCGAATGCCCTTGACTAAATCTGTTTCTTATATATATATATATATACAACTAGGGATGTTAATGAATTGGATTTGGCTCGAATGCCCTTGACTAAATCTGTTTCTTATATATATATATATATATATATTCACATATTCAGATGCAAATATAAATGAGAAAAGACATCTGAATCTGATCCAAATATTCATATCAGAATCTGAATTTTTAACCAAATTTAGGTGATTTTCTTCAAAATGTCAGGACGTAGATGTAGGATATTTGTTTAAAAATAAATCCGATATGAATTTATATCTGAATTTGATCGAATATTTATGTATGTTCGATCAGATGTCATTTTTTAAATTCGAATTCGATCCAATTTCTGGATCAGATATTACATTTTTTTTCTATATCCAATTTTTTGGAACAGTTTGATTGAATATCCCATCCCAATCATATCCCATAAACAACCACAAGAGATTTAACAGGGTTGTTAAGTGGTTGAGTGTTCCAATTACTAGTCTTTTTTCAGGTTGGAATCGAAACTGTTATGTAGTGAGTTGAAATTTGTCGGACCAAAGGCTCAAGCCCGAGAGTGGTCAGTGTTGCTAGTTATGTATGCATATTATTGACAAAATGTTTTATTAACTAAAAAATGCTAATTATTGGAGATGATGAGTTGAATGGAACTTTTTGAGGTATTGTATTCGTTTGATGAGCATTGCATACTTTCGTATATTAGCTCGTTATCGTGCAAATTAAATTTCTGAATTTCCTCCCAATCTGTAAACAGCTGCCATATATGTATGCATGCAGTAGACAAACATATATAATAACTGACATCTTAAAGGAATTACTTTTTTCAATGGACCATTCAAAGGTGGAAGGTAAAAGGAAATTAAATATATGCTTACACGGTGAGAAAGAAGAAAAGAAAAAACATAAATCTTGGAAAAACAAAATCAGCCAATCCATCCATGATTAAAATCCAATATATTTTTACATGTACTCACTTGATTGCTTTCCTTCTTAACATTGAAATTTCCGTGTCATGCAACTTCCCGTTCAAATTGCATATCCCATGGTTGCAAAATGCTCCATGCATTAGTGCATGAAGGCAGATGATTAGTCTTGGCAATAAACACAAGAACACGATTCACAACAAAAATTAGAATAATTATGATGCAAATGATCCATATTTCTGAAGCTGACAGATTTACCAAAATAGAATTAACAATTTTCCAAATCTCGCAAATGATTACCTTGTGAAGCATTTCGGCCAATTATAAAATATTAATTGGATAGTTGAATAATCATTAAAAATGTAAGTTTTTGCAAGATATGGTCAAATATAAGTGACGCCACAATGGAAACTAAAGTGCACATGAAGTGAAACCAAATTATTATTCTTAAAACTAAACACCATGGGGATACAGGCTCAAGGGGAATAGCATAAGTGATCGGGATGGTAAGCCGGCAAAGGGTGACATCAATTTGATTTTCATTTCATGGATACTACTTTTTTATACTACAAATAGTGGATATGTTGCACTCTAGCTGACAAGTATACCTCGCGGGGGGGCGCGGGGGCGGCTTTAACTTCTCATTGAATCCCCACATACGGCGAAGATAAGAATGACATCTAAAACTAAAACCATTTTGTGAGGCGAATGATCCGCAATTTATGAAGCACTGGTGATGAATTACAACCATCCTTGCCATTCACCGACCAAAGCAAGAAATATAAGTATTAAATCACAAGAACACGAATGACAACCAAAACGGAAAGAATTTTCTGAATTTCCCATGCAGATGATTACCCTTGCCAAGCGTTTTGAATAATCACATGCAAAACATTCAGATCTTCTAATAATAAGAAAGCAGGTTCATTCAAGATATGAAATGTAATCATATGTGGATGATTGCTCCATATTTGTAATATCATTTGGAAACAAAAAAAAAAAGACGAACAAGCGAACAATACTTTGCTTCTTGCTCAATTGAAATATATATCCCAAGAACTTCAATTAGTCTAATTGCACAAGACAAACACGGGACCAGCTGCTAGTCAAATGGAATTGGTCCGCCAACCATGGGAGCCAAGTTAGATCGGCAGATTGGGCAGGTCCGTGTTCCACGGTACAGCCACCGGAGGAGACATGAATGATGGTATGCATGGTGACACGTGGTGATGTCCATGTCCCAGAGCGAGCTCAGCTCCTGGTGGCATATGCCGCAGACTTCATCGTCAAAACGCTCAACCAGCCGATCATAGCCGTGTTCGCCGCGGGGTTCGTCAGTCTCTCCCTCTGCTTTCTCGATAGTGCATTCCACATGGACTTCCAGTAAGATCGTCGAGTTAGGAGGATTGGTGTTCCCGGCCGATTGGATCGAGTCCCTAATGGTGCTAGCAACATCGGGAGCAGCCGTCTCTGCTGACCGGGGATCCATGTCCATGTCCCCATGGAGGGTCTGGTAGATCACCTCCTTGACGCGATCCATGTCATCAAACTGTGAGGAAGACATGGAGATGATCTGCTGCTCATAGCAGCACTGGCTCATTGTGATCTCATCTTCGTCTTCATCATCCCCGAAGACCTTCAGTATATCTTTGAGTAAGAACCCTATTTGCACCTGCCTCTCCTGTGATCGGACTCGAGGGGGGCGCACCCCTTTGACGAAACCCTTCACGTTGATGTAGGTCTTCATCTCTTTCAAGATGGTTGGTAGAGGAAGACTAGGGCTTTTTCTCTTCTACGGGATGAGGACATTGGGTTCTCTCAGGCCAGATATATAGTTTTAGGTAATATATATATGTAAGTTGGCAATCAGCGGTCAATAGGTAAGTGGAGATATCTTTGACATTTTTATTGGGCTTGCAATAAGTTTGCAAGTTCAATTTAGGCAGGATGTGGGAGGTTTAGAATCAGGTTTGAAGTTTGATCAAATCCAAATCCATGTAGTCAGAGGCAAAATTTGCATGTGATTGCACTAATCCAACCCTGGCGCCAAGCTTTTGCAAGCAAGTTGGGTTCAAGTATGGCTTTCATTAGAAAACTTGTATAAAAGGAAGCTGGTGGATGTTATGCATAACGGTAGGATCTAATTCTTGTCCCAGATGACCTGATGTAAGATATGCAGGTTCATGTAAGCGCCCAATTAAGCTAGAGCCGTCTAAAGTTGGGTTTGGTGGTGCTTAGGTTTAACCCTGTTTAGATCCAACTTACATCTCTAGAAAACATTTTTTAGAACATCTTGCTCGTTTTACTCGATTTACATATCTGTATCATTTTACAGAAAAAAATCTCCAACTTTCGTTGCGCACTCACCTGGAATCTGTTGCTTGATCTTGCAAATATTTTGGAGTGCTACATTAGGATGCATGTTCTATTTTCAAGCCGTCTACCTTTTGAGATGGATGGCAATCATATCATGTTGATGAATGGATGGAGTACTATTTGGGCATAGGCTTTATGGCTTTAATTAGAGCTTTTATGAGGATAATGCCCACTTCTTGCAGCAGATATGAACTTGGCATTGATATTTTTCAATGTTTACTTAGAGAAAACTGCCGCCTTCAGCATAAATCCCTCCAAAATATGCTTATGCCTCTAAATTTTGGTTTGCTTTGGAGCCTAAGTGAACATAAAGTATATATCATTCAACTCAAATGTTGAACTTGCCACCATTTTTAACCCAAATGAATAACACATAGGAGTAGGAGTATAATAACGACCACGTGTTTGAACTTAGGATCCCTTGATTGTGAGTTTGACGTTGATATTTAACATCATCTTAAATAAGAATGGTATCAGAAGTTCAAGATTTATGTGTGTCAGATTTACATGATAATTTTGTACTTTCTTTTTACTTATAAGGAATCCAATTCCAAGTCAGAATAGGCGGAACAAGGGGCCTATATATGGGGCCTCTTATCCTGATTCAAGTTTCGAAAGTTTTCTAGATTTATATATAATCTTTTTAATTTCTTTTCAAAAAGAATCATTTGAACCCTTTTCAAGATTTGCTAAGATGCTCTTAAATGAACTTTCGGACGTACCATGAGAAAACAATTTTCCTTTCTCATTTACCTCGTAGGGGAATCCATTTTTCATCGTCTCAAGGGCATTTTTTGTCATTTTCTCCAATCAAACATGCACGCAAGGTTAAAGGTTTCATAAGAGGTGTTAGTCATTTTCCCAAACATAGGAGGACCTCCATGAAAATGAAAAGAGGCCAACATCCAGGTGTACTTCTACTTATGTGGGTCTGCCTATCGGTGTATCAGTGGAAGGAGGGATACTCTTGACTCTCTCCCTTTCATCCTTGTTTATATTGGTGTAGGGTTTTATGTATATGAAAATTTGCATTGTCTAAAAATTTTACTTTTTAAATTTAACAAATAGCAATTGGAAAGTCACCTGTATAGATCTGTTGCGGTGATATTTTCTACCGGTAGCAAGGTCTCTCAGTAATATAAATGATCTTAAAAATATTCCAAACTATCCAAGCTCACGAGACTATGAGACATTGCCGTTGGAGGAAGAGGACGATGAGCTGAAAATAGAGTTACATGTGATTGAAATGTAGCTTCATCAGTTGTTTAAGGAACTCTCAAAGCAGCAGGCGGAAGCACTCAGGGTGGTGAGTAAAGAGCCATTTGATATTCTTTGTTTTATTTTCCTTGTTTCTCTCCTGCTTTATAGCTGGATGACATCGTTGCCTATTCTCTCTTTAACATATGAGGATTCTTTCTTCAGCATTTTGTGTGACCCGTTCTGAGGCAGACTTATTTTAGTTCGAGATCCAGTTCCAGGCACACCTGTCCAAGCACAAATATACATGCAGGACAAAACATAAGGGGATTGGAGTTATTTCTAAATTTTTATAAAAAAAATATGTCTTTTAGACTTTTAATTTCTTATAACCCATTTTTTGTCCTTTAAAAAACTTTTTTGTTTTTTTGCTTTACTTTAGGCAAAGATGTCTTGATCATTATACACAATCTTTTGTGCACAGGAGTGTGCCTATAACCACTTTCCATTTTAGAATTTGTGATATAAGGATGTGGATGACATCTAAAACTAAAACCAATTCGCCATCGCAATTTATGAAGCATTCAAAGAATTATGCACGCGACGAATTGCGACTGTCCTCGCCATGTATCCATCAAATCATGAAATCGCAAGAACTCGAATTGCAACCAAAACGAAGAGAATTTTCTGAATTTTCGCACATGAATAATTACCATTGTCAATCACTTTGAATGGTCATACATAAAAAACAATTGCAGAGGCACGTTTGGTCATACATAAAAAACAATTGCAGAGGCACGTTTGGTCATACATAAAAAGAATTTTCTGATGCACATGAATAATTACCATTCTCTTATATTGCCACGGACCACATGTGGACAATTATATTGCTCACTAGCCAAGGTGCATTCTCTTATTCCTATATTGATGCTTATTTATCTTCATTCTTACTAATTTATATATTGGTGACTGCCATTTAAAATTTAAGCTGTTAGTACTTCTTAGCCAAAATTTTTTAACTCCAAGCTAAGTCACAAGATAAATATGGGGGGCCACCATCTGTCAAATCCAATCGGATCGGAGCCACATCGGATCGACAGAGTGGGCAGGAGTACGATCCACGGCGCAACCACTGGAAGAGACATGAACGATGGAATGTATGGTGGCATGTGGTGTTGACGATGTCTCCAAGCAAGCTGAACTCATGGTGGCATATGGCACAGACATCATCGCCAAGGCGTTGGACGAGCCGATCGTAGCCATGTTCGCCACTGGGTTCACCAGGCACTCGGTCAGCTTTCTCTACCGAGCATTCTACGTGGACCTCCAGTAAGACAGTCCAATCAAAAGGGTTGGTGCCCTTGGTTTCTTGGACCAAGTCCCTAATGGTAATAGCAACCTCAGGGCTCGTCGCCTCTGCATCCTCGAGATCCATATGCATGTGGTCACAGAGGGTCCGGCCGGCCACTTGCTTGACATAATCCAAATCATCAACCTGTGAGGAATGCAGAGAGATGGTCTTCTGCTCATAGCAGCATTGGTTCATTATCACCTCACCTTCTTCTCCAAAGACCGTCAGTGTATCTTTCAGTAAGAACCCTACCTTCACCAGGCCCGCTTTCTCACCAGCTTCGGGGGGTCTTGCCCCGATGATGAAGCCATTGACGTCAATCTCAATCTCCATCTCTCTCTATCTCTCTTTCCTTCTCTTTCAATCCCTGTCCCTGGTGCTCTGGAAACAAGAAGTGGTTGGTGGAAGAAGACTTAGGAATTCCTTCTTTTATGGGGTGAGGACATGGGGTTCCCTGAGGCCTGATATATAGTTTTAGGCCACTGTGACTAATGGGTAGGGAATCATGGTCTCAATAGGTAAGTAAAGATATTATTGACAACTTTACTTTGGTTGCAGGTTTACAAGTTCAAATTAAGCAGGATATGATTTAGATTCATGCCAGTTGGTTTATCAAATCCAAATTCATGGATTCAGATTGTGCAGGCAAAATTCGCATGTGATTCCCTAAACTGGATTAATTTTGCCTTTCATTAGAAAAAAATTGTATAAACCAAACATATGGTTTGATCATGTTTAGATTTGATCTACCGGTGAGGTACCATTTTGGCATTGGATTTGTAGCTTTAATTGAGGTTGCTTCTCCTAGCAGATATGAGCTTTTGGGATTGATACTTGGCAGTACCATCTCAACAAGGGTATCAAGTTGAAGATTTTTTTGGGTCACATTCATATGACAATTGTGTTCTTTTTAGTATAAGAAATCTAACTCTGGGCTAAGACACATGAAGAGAGGGGACTATATATGGGGCTCTTATCCTGTTTTAGGTTTTGAAAAAATCCAGATTTTGTATATAATCTTTTTTGTCAAATAAATCATTGGAACTTTTTCATGATTTGATAGGATGCTCTTAGATAAATTTCCTAAAGTTAGCCTTGCATCTAAAAAAGCTATCTCCATTATTAAATGCAAGCACATATGGAATATGTAACCAAGGGCGCTTCATTTGTTCATCCATGAGGAAGGAGAAAAAATCTTCTTGAGAAATAACGGGTGCAGGAAACGTGGATGCAAAAAATCTTTTCACGAAAGTAAAGTGGCTTGATGTAAATCTCATAAATAGGCAGGCTAAATAAATAAATAGATAGATAAAATGTGTCTATTGGTGGACCTTTCATATATATAATACTTTTTTATTTGTTTTTCTTACCAACCAAATTTCTTTTCGTGTGACATTAATATATTTTGATTTAAGTGTCGGAATCAACACATTAGAGAATACGCAGTCTTCCCATTTTTTTGCTCTAAGGGACATTTTTGTCATTTCAACCTTCCCATGCATATACATATATGCATGGACCCAACTAATGTGATTCTATGAAGTGTGTTTAAACATTTTCCCAAAAGTCAAGGGACCTTCAACGAACCCTTGCTACAAAACCGGTAGGATTGACTGCAACCTCAATGTCATCCATTTTGCTAATTCTTTCTGCCGACATTTAAGTTTGGGCACCTTGTTAGGGCACCGTCGGGTACCTCATGAGTCGATAAATTATTGGGTCCCTCTGGTGGGCCCAATAAATTTTTTTAATATTTTTTATTAATTTTTGTATATAACTATAATATTTATTATGGTTAATTATATTTATATATTATTTTATATTAAAAATATATTTTTTAATTTAATCATGCCGAGCTTAGACTCAGGCAAAAGTTTCGGGCGTCAGCAGGACTCGAGCCCCGGGCGTCAGGCAGGCCAGATGTCGACATTGGTTAGGCCAGATGTCGACATTGGTTAAACCTGGTCATGTCAGCTATACTTGTGCACAAACTATGGCTTTGACTGTGACCATTACTTACAATAGTCACAAGGCTCAGGCTTGGGCAAAAGTTTTGGGCGTCAGGACTCAAGCCCGGGCCCGATTTTCAGGCGTCAGGCAGGCAGGCCAGATGCCGACATTGGTTAAACCTGGTCATGTGAGCTATACTTGTGCACAAACTATGGCTTTGACTGTGACAATAGCCCCAACTTTTTATGTATTAGTTACAAAAAAAAATCATGGCTATTTAATATATATACACGTACACACACATACATTTATTTGTCAAAATTAACAGTTAATTTGAGCTATCCGATCTTTAGAACATATACTACCTTGTTTCTTCATTTTGTTAATATTTTTTTAACATATTCTCTCTCTCTCTCCGACCTTTTCCCTCTTCAGTATTTTCTCAAGTCCCTCCCTCCTTCCTCATCCAACACCGGCAGCCACTGGCGCTATCCCTCATGCCGGCGAGCCCGCCGAGCCTCCGTGGAGATGACACTATTAGACATTTCCTTAGAAATAGAATTCAAGAAACAAGGTAACACCATATTGTTATTACAACAGACTCATACGCCATAGTCAAACTAATCTTTCTCCAACGAAACTCAATCTATTTTCTGCTGAAAGAGCTCTCCTCGAAGTTTCATAATTATCACCAGTAAGGAGCTAAGATACACGGACATTGCCAGGATTGTCGGAATTGGTGAATAAAGAAAGAGTTCGATGTCACCAAATTTTGATCACGTTAGAATCACTTCGCCATTATTCTTCTCACCTCCAATGCTCCTTTCTTCACCCATAGTGTAAATTTTCGGATACAAGAGGAAAAGTGTACACGGTAGAGAGGGAAAGCACTTGAGCTAATAATGGCTGACAACTTTCCATTAAACTGGAATGGAAAGTACATACACCAACTGCATATGCATGACATGCTTTTTACAAAATTAGAACACTTCATAAAATTACAATAATCATTTTCAAGGTTGTTCAAGATCACATCGTTACATGCGTAGACTTCCTTCGTTGAAGAGGCTTCCTTACTTACAACCGAATTCTCCAAGATAGGCAACAAGATCTCCTCCAAGTTAGGAAATGAGAGATCTCCTTCAAGTTAGAAAATGAGATAATGAGCTACAAGCAATCTCATCGTGATTTAAATCATCACCAATTGTCTTCAACAATTATACGTGAGCATAGATTTTTACGCCCTTCCATCGGGGGAGGGGAGGGAAGAAGGAGAAGAGGTAGGTAGCGGGGCCTGTGGTAGGATGGAATTTAACATGAGCAGGAGATGGAGCAAGAATAGATAATAGATATACTGGTGACTAAAAGCACCCGTGTCGATTTTAAGTAACACATCCTCCCTTTCTGTTGCCCTAAAATCGGAATCACTCTCACTATACATCTCAATTATGACAAATGGCATGATCCTTTTTCAATAGGCCAATTAGAAAAAGGCAAAAGGAAGGTTCTAATTATAGGCTAATTATACCTTCATTGGTGGCATGGCTACCACCAGTACTACACTGCCTAGCAAAGGTGAGTTTTAGATTACATTATGTTAATTTTTTTTTTTGTGTATAATGCAACTATGTCTATTGAGTGCATATCTAAAATTTCACATTAACAAAAACATTATATACTAAGTGTGAGTGTTGGTGAGTGGAAAATCTCACCCCAAGTGCCTCGGGGATGTGTTTGCACTGCACATCAATAAATATGTCTTTGCACTCCAGTTCATAGCACAAGAAGTGTGTGATGCCCATGCCACTCGAACTAGTAACCAACCACAAACTGGCCACTCATTCACACAATGATGCCACTTACCCTAGGGGCTAAGTTTTAGGAAAATTTTACCTTAGTGAGCGGAGTACATGTGGTGACCTCAACAGGCTTAAAAAACATGACATAAGTTTGGAGGCCAAAATCCTTTGATGCGCTAGATAGATGAGGCGTTTATCTGTGTCAATTTAAATGTAGAAATATCTGTTGTTTGCCTAATTTGCTATTTCTGCTAAGCAATATGAGGATTTAGATTCTCCAGAGGATTGGTGCAACAACATAGAGTAGGGATTGGTAGGCGGTCAATCTTTATTTTTTAAAATGTTAGGAGTGTCGACCTCCTATGCTCTAAAAGGAGTGTTACTGATATGCAAATAGAAGCACAGCAACGGTGACATCTTGAGGCACCAAAAATAGGCCATGTACCTTAAAGAGACAATAGGTTGGATGTGAGCTTTGCCTTTTTGCTAAGGCGTGGGTCTCCTCTACTCACCCAAAAATATGAGGATCTAGGAAAATTAACATTTTGGTCCAGCCATGGCCCTTGATTTTTTGGGACGCAAGCAACCTTGACTTGACATTTTACATCTTCCACAACGCGATGAGCAAGGTAGCTAAATTAATCTTTAATTTAATTATACAATAGTTACTGTTAATAATTGTTCTTCAACATATCAAAAGGTTTTTCCTTTTGACAAGTCACTGAACAATCGAGACCATTGATAGTATCTCCACATGCAAAAAGTTTACACTGTCAGCTGCAAGGTGATTCAAGAATTTGATCAGCTCAACCAGCACATACGTGAAAGTTCATATGAACTTTAATCAACCCAGGTTCATCAGTCTCTTAGAAGGTAATCTCTAAACCATTGTATATTTAGCTACCAAACTTCTGTACTAGTGGAGAATCTCACCTTTTTCTTTTCTGAATCATGTTGTTTTATAGCTCTAAACCAAACCTTGTATCCAATTGAAATAGTGTCATCTTTATGACTTATATAATCTCATTTACAGTATGCTTTATTCTTACTTGGCATTGAACAAGGGGTTTGCCATTCCAGATTCGGCTACCATTGTCTTGCACAGCGTAAGCTATGATAAACAAAAAGCTCAAAGGCCTCCACACGATCAGATGAAAGTTCTGTGCTTTCCAAGTTTGATGATCATAAAGCAGGTTCCAAAGAGTACGTATATGCCTTTGAAGTAGTTGAGACGTCCAGCACATCCAGCGTAAATTCTCGAAAGCAGTTTGCAGATGCCATTGTTGTTGCCAGATCTTCAATAATAATCAGCTTGGTCCTCTTAATATATCAGAATGAAGAAGAGGCAGACAAGTAACAAATTTCTTATGCATCTATGGCTCTCGAAGGAGTATGTGTCTTTAGGCTCTAATTTCTTTTGGATACATTAGTTCAAATGGCAAATTTAGTGAAAGGACTGAAGGTTGTTGCCCCTGTTACTAAATTTCCCTGCATCTGCAACCAAACTTTTTGAGTAAGTTTTAACCACATTGATCTCTGTTCCGGTTTTCTATGAATTTTGCACATAAATTTGTGATAGATTGCTCACATGATTATTTCTTGTATGTATATCTTGTGTGTGTTTGAAACATGATAACTTAGGCACGGAGACAAATAAAATGTTTTGAGTTCACTTGCACCGGAATTAAAGATTGCATGAATCTCCCTGCGGATGCATGTTTCTGCCCCTTCCCGAGCATATACACTATCTTCCCAACCGAGACAGGTTATCTTGTCAATAAAAATTCTTTAGCAATCCTTGACAGTTCCAGAGAAACCAACCAACAAGTCGAAATCGGTCTTTGCCAAATCTTATCAAAATCAACCCAAAAGTTCAATCGAATCGAATAGCTATTTCGTCGCGATTCAGGTGCCACGGTTCATGTTTCCACCATTTTTAAAATTATTTTTTACATATATTTTTAATGACACTCCTTTAACATGCTAGCGTTCAATTAGTCTTAAAATACTTAATTTTTTATGTTTAAATTAGTTTATACAAATTTTTATTTTTTAAAACAAATTTAAATGTGTTTTTGGCCAACGCATGGTCGGTTCAATTGAATCGGTGCCGAATCGGTCCAGGAACTGATCCACGAAAAGAACCGGATAAGCCAAGAAACATGGAGAATTTAGTTGCCGTAAGCGTCAGGATAACGTGGACACGCCCCTCACACATTTGTCGTGATTTCTCCCCCCAACAGAACTGGAGACTCCTCGACGGACGCACACGCGGAAGCCTCCAACAAATAATACGGAGCTTCGATATCTCCGCCCTCCATTTTCAACATCCGACGGACGTTGAAGCCCTACAGGCCGGGGAACGTAGAGGCCGCGCCCACGGGATCGTTAGTCACTAAGGCCTTGAGAGCGACCGCGACGGGTGCGGGGCCCGCCCCGATCCGCTGAAAACGGAAGCAACTGTTGCCTGTTGGAAAGCGGCGTTTAGTTTCCGTGTTCGGTGCGATCTGGATAAACTGAACCGGATCCGGACTTGCTCTCTCTCTCTCTCGCTCTGATTATTTATTAAGGAAAAAAATCCGAATGTTTTCTTATTTCCATTCGTTCGCTCGTTTGTTCCTTCTATAGAGACGGAGGGGGAGAGGCGAGTGGGGGTCTCTGGGGCTTTTGGTCTCTGATTCTATCTCATCTCTAGGGTTTGGTTTTCTGGCGACATTCCGTTTCCTAGGTCATCATTCCTGTGAGATATTTTTCCGTCATTTGCTTGGTGGTTGTTTGTGGTTCCGTTGTTTTATGTTTCCTCCCTTCTGTTGGTTTTATTTTTCTTGATAGTTGTGTAATTGAGTAAGTCGGAGGTTTCTCCTTCTCGTTCTTCCGCTTCTTCTATTTGTTGAATTTCTTGCTTTCCTTGTTCCGGTTCGTGTTCTTGCTTGTTTTCCGTGTTTCTTTGGGATTCTTGGTACATCTTGTTGTTGTTGTTTTTCGAGGCGTTGGTTTGTGGGCGGAGTTGTCGGCGTTTTGGGATTACGGTTTTGTTTGGATTCCGAATGCTGTTTGGATTTCGAATGCTGAGGAAGGAAAAGAAGAATGTCTATGGCATGTCGTGTAGGGATTATGCATTATTTTTCTGGCATCGTGTTTGGCGTCTTCTTCCTTTCTTTTTTCCGTATCTGCTTCGCTGGGTCTTCTTCATGGACCGTAAGGTTTCCATTTTTTTTTTTGTCTTTGTAACGAAATAGAATGAGGAGTTGGCCTTCTTTCTGCTGCTAGCGTTTGAGTTCATCGTTGGTTTACTTTGATTATACTTTGTTGCTGTTGATTCAATGGCGTGTCCTGTGACAAGGCTTTGTGTGTAATCTTCCGTGTTTGTGGTTCTCTGAAATTTCAGAGAGGCAGGGTTTTCCAGCAGGGTTCGTTCACTGAGGATCTTTCGAAGCATTGTCTGGACTGTTAACTGTTGCACAGGACTTGGGCTTTCTTTAATTTATTTGGATGAGAGAGTAGTACCAGGGGTTACTCCTATACGGAAGACCTGAATATTGCTGGTTTCAAGTTGCGATTTTGGGAACAGAATATATTTTACCATACTTCTTTTTTGGGATTCGGTAGGCCAGTGGGGATAGATCTATTTTCTCTGTTCACGAATCATCTGGTCTGATTTGGATGAAGTTGCTTTGAAAACCCACTAAGAATCTCGCCATCTTGCTCATGTTGAAGTTTCCCTGTTGCATACCTGGATAACTGGATTGACTGGTGCTTTGTGGGTACATTGTTTGGCTTCTCTTGGAGTTTGAGATGGTTGAGTATGTGTTTTAGATTGACTAACCAATTCCGGATGCGGATACGGCATGTCTTTTAATGGCAATGGATGGAGGTGAACCTAAGTTTCTTCCACAGTGGCTTAAAGGAACGAGTGGTGCAGGCAGGAGTAGCGCGTCACCATCTTCTCATGGTTCTGTTGCCTCTCAAGCTAATAGAGGTGAAAATCATTCTTTTCTAGTAATTTCCTGTTAGCATGTCAGAAGGTACATTCCTTCTTGATTTGTAACTTACACCAAAATTTTCAGATGTTTCCTCCTAAGTATGAATTTTCTTATTTAGTTTGGTGCGTTATTTTTCAGCCAAGAACTATGAACATCAAATTTAGCATCGTTTATCATGTTTCTTGAATTTTAGCATCATATTTTAGTATCCTCTTATGTCGCCCACAATTCTCAGGCACGTTAACATCTTTTGTCTGCTTATTGGATTATTGCTGGCTGCAGAGATTGCTGGTGGTTCCTTTCTCCCTCGAAATAAATGTGGCCAATCAAAGACAGCTTATTTGAACCCTTTAGTTGATGACGTTCTGAAAAACTCAACTGGGAGGCTAACTGCAAAAAAGTCTTGGAAGGAAGGTCTTAAGAATGTTGATCAACAAGATGGCCTTCATAAACAGAGAGAATTTTCAAATCCACGTGACTATGGTAGCTTTCGCCGAAGCTCTTCGGCATGGGCCTGTTTTGATGGTGGCAAGGACAGGGAACATAAAAGTGACAATAGCTGGGAAAAAAGCCATAGAGATAGAGCACGAGATGCTCAGATGAACTTTAGCTCGTGTGATAGTAAGGCCTACGACATTTCTAAGCAATTGCCTACTTCCCCTCTTAGTGGTAGTAGTGAAAGTAGTACTTTCTTAAGGCGTTCACGATCTTTTTTATCAGAAATTGGGTCAGATGATGGTTCTGAAAAGATTATTGCTGACAATGGAAACTCTGGTTTCAATCGCACAAGTTCTGGTGTTTTGCCAAACAAAATGCAGAAAGCATCATTTGACAAAGATTTTCCTCTGTTGGGAGCTTCAATGAAAAATGGAACTGCTGCTTCAAGCCCAAGAGATGGCCTTTTGTCCACCCAATCAAGGTTGATGCAGCCAGGCAAAAATATTTCTAGCAAGCATGATAACATCATGGGATCTTCATGTTCTTATTCTCAGTTTGATGTACCTTCTAGCATAAAGCCTGACTGGAAATCTGCTTTAGCAGAGCCTCCATCCTTCACCTCAGCTGGTCCACTAGAAACCAAGATCAATCACTCTGGCTTGATGCAGCATGCTGTTCCTAACATGCTAGGATCTCTGATTCAGAAATCTGGGCAGGAGAGAAGTCCTCTGGTTAGAATGATGCAGTTTACAAGTATTTCCTATTTTGTGTAGTAGTTTGTTCTTCTGTTCATTTATCATAATTATGTACTCATTTTGTGCAGCTACAAGTGGAACCATATAAGGAGGAAGAAATTGCTCTGAAGCAGTCTCTACAACTAATTCCAGCAATTCCACCAAAGCCTAAAGGACTGGTACAATTGTTCTATCTTTCCACGTCACTTTGCCTCATGATATATTTGTCTTTAGGATTATCCTAGTCTTATATGAAATATTTCTTTTCTTGTTATGTGTGCATCCTCTTTGCATTTTGCCAAAGTGCACACATGCATGCATTGAGCATGTGTACGAGACATCCAGCATGGGTGGGCCTGGTGTTCTGAATCTTTTGATGGATTTTCTATGAAACCATTCCAGTAAATGCAACATGCAGTCTTATTTTGAAAACCAAAGCAACTCCCCTGGTAATGATAGAAAATTGAATTTTTCCAATCAAATTTATTTGTATTATTTCAGATTACATTATGATAGAACTCCTTGGATCGTCTAGTGTGGATCATTCAATTCACAATTATTATTTTCTTTGAAATTGAATTCTGAAACAAATGACCTGCCTCTTTAGTGTGTATGCATATGCTACTCCTTAAATATTTCACAGTTAAATTAATTAGTTCTGCTACTTAAACAAAAAGCTATTCTGATTATTCAATGATTGTGAAAGTTATTAACTTAATTGAATAGAAATCTATGAATTAGAGCAATTATAATTAAGATATTAACATTAGATTTTTTCAGATTCATCAAAATAAAAACGAATAAATAGGTGGAGCAAAGGACCACAGCTACAAGGATCCCTACTTAGGTTAGCATAATCAATAATCCATTGTCCCTAGCATAGTTGAGATGTTGTTACCCTAGCATACTTTGTTTTTGGACCTAGGGCTAGTTGTCGTGACCCAAAATTGAGGGAACAAAATGAATTGTGGTTGGTTCTTATTTTCATCAAGTTACAACTGCATCAGAGGTTTCAATTACGCATAGAATGTGGTTGAACAAAACAAAAGATGCTTGCCTGTTACCAACCATATACCATGAGATAATGACTGGCAACCAAATATTACATTTTCTCCATAAGTTTGCTTTGGGTGCAAGACATTCCTAAGTATTGTTTTAATTATGGAAATCATGCTTGTTCCATGCTTTCGCTACAATTATGAGTTTACCTCTAATGCTTCCTTTTAATCTATAACCATGATAATTGGTAGTTATTGTTCTTTAAAATCACTAAAAATGTGAGTTCTTTTATTTAAGCTGGTTACATTTAAGATCCAGTTTTGATTGGATGTATAAGGATTTTAAAGTTAATAACCTGAGATTTCTTGGCTCCTAAAATCTGATCAGACATTGAAAAAAAACTGTGACTTGTAAATGGTTTTGGACATTTCACATCCATCTATGCAGTTACATTTTTGAAGAGCACTGAGACCATCAGAAAGTGGACAGTAGATGGCCATGTATGTATAACAATTAGGTTTCTGTTCTGACGCTGTCTTAAATGTGCTGTCCAGCATTAGTATTTTGTGCATATTTGTCTGAAAATTTATCTTTATGTATGCATTGTGCATGTCAAAAAACCCATTGTAACAAAAATGTGCTTTTCATGCATAGACTGTTGCAGAAGGGCTTAACATTTAAGTATCAATATTTCTGAACTTGTGGCTTATAAACTTGCAGAAGGGTTTTAACATTTAAGTATCAATATTTCTGAACTTGTGGCTTATAAAAATAATTTTTACATAGAAAACATGATTCTTTCTTTATTTTCATGTTTATGGACATGCATAATCCATTTTTATGTTGAATTTCTGAAAAGTACTTAAATCCAATGTTATAAAAGGCGTAGCGTATCGTATATCAGTCGGGCCGACCTATACACTGTATCGTAACGTATCGTAAATTAATTTTTTTATCCCTGTATCATACGATACATTATATTTTACAACATGTTGGATGCAATGTTGTAAAATGCATATCGTAAGCCGTATCGGTCTGGCTTTAAGATACGTTGTATTGTAAAATAACTATATCGTATTTTAAAAAAAATTAATCAGAAAAAATAGAAAACATTCTGAATAATAAAAAAAATTAAAATTAACGTATAATTATTTAAAAAAATAAACAGAAAAAATAGAAAAAATTCTGAAAAAATCATAAAAATTCAGTAAAAATTAATGTATAGTAACTAATCGTATCGTAACGTATTGTAACTATATCTTTACGTATTGTAACTGTAGCATACGATACGGTGCCTGTATCGCAACTATACGATATAGATGGTGTATCATATCGCATTTTTGAAACGCGACGATAGCTGGATGACATAATCAGCTTGCACATCCTATCATTCTAGAAGGCACAAAACAAGAACCCCCAGTTCCACATTCTCCATCCCAGTTTCTGTTTTACGAATAAGCAAGTTGCCTCGGTGGAACCTGGTTGGATATTCAAGCAAGACAAGAGCCAAAACTTTTAGAAAAATATGGAAATTACCCAATGCACTATTTTAATTATAGATGTCGTCCTTCATTTATTCTGTCCAGATTTGCCTGGGATTGAGCTTGAATTTCTAGTTTTGATTTACTATGCAGAATAAGATATTGTATCAAATGACAAACTATGTTGTGTGGATATTGACGTAAGGTCTAGTGTTGAACATGAGAATAAAATGTGGCACCCTGCTTGTCTCATTCATCTGAACACTTAGACATGTGGATTTTGATCTCTTACTATCCAAACATATAAACCATAAACCTTTGTGATTGTTACCTCCACCTCAAAGAAAAACCACAAGGACCATCTTCCTGATACACTTCTTTCCTCTGACCATTTGTCACCTAGACTACAGCAGTTCCCGAGCAGGGACTTAATTTTCAAGTTTCCAGCCCAAGACGCCTAGGCTTATCGAGGGTCATTTCTCTTCTTTTTTTTTCCGTCTGCCTCTTTTTCAGTTAACCTGTTAAATAATTAAAGTGAGTGCTTGGGATTAAAATTCTGCAAGCCAAGTAAGTGGGATGAATTACCTGTATTCTACTATCCTTGTTAAACATATATTTAATGTGGGAATCTAGAATCTACTATTTGGTCCTTTAGTTCTGAATCTCCCGTAGGTTTGTAATTTGGGTGAACAGTATTTTGATTGTTAACCAAGGTAAACAGAATGTATATTCCATTTAGTTTTTATCAGAGTCCCAAAAAAAAAGATGAGAAAGTAGGTAACTTTAGCTCTGATTGGTCCAATTTTTGTTATATTTTCTAGTTCCTGCCGTTGTTTGATTGACACACAAGTTTCAAATTATGGGTAGCATAATATCCCTCAATTGGTTTTCTCTGGATCTATTTGCATGTCTCATTGTATGTCATCCGACTTGGTGCTTGGTGGTGAGATATGTTACGGGTAGCTTTTGATGTGCCAATTCTAGGTTTTTTCTTACTGTTTATCATGGATTTTTGCAGCATGCACTTGGCTTCTCTGATCGCGCCAAGACCAAAGTACCATTGCATGTAAATACATCAAATGCTAATCAAGCTGCAACGCCTTCACATTCCAATATGCTGAAGCATTCTAAGTCAGCCCAAGGGGGAGGAAAGTTGCTTATTCTTAAAACAGCGAAAAGTGTTCCTATTGCTTCTGATAAGTCACTGAACTCTGAAATACTGGAAACTCTAAATGGCTTTAAATCCAGTCAAACTTGTGCATCTGATAAGCATGTTAATACTTCAAATGTTGATAGAGAACATATGCAACAAAGTTCTGGAAGCAGAATGTCCTCTGCTTCCTCATTATTATTGGAGTCAGCTCGGTCTAAGGAATCTATCCATTCACTTGCTGAACCGAAGAGGAATACCAGGCAAAGTATAAAGGATAGAAATGATTTCTTCAATTCACTTAGACAGAAGGGGAAAAATGAGAATACAAACAGTTCCATGGCTGTTTGTGAAGCACATCCCACAATGCCAGAAGAATGTAATGATAATTTGACTACTGAACGCAAGAAGGAAGAGATTTTGGAAGATATAATGCTCACGGAAACTGTAAATAGAGAGGACAACAAAGTAGATGATCACAGTATTTTAGTAGAGACAAGTACTACAGTCAGTGGCAGATGTGAGAGTAGGTCATTTTGTGTTAAGGTGAGCTCTGAAGAGGAAGAGGCAGCATTTTTACGTCGTCTGGGCTGGGATGAAAGCGATGGGGCGGTTGAAGCTTTGACAGAGGAAGAAATAAACTCCTTCATTCTGCAGGTAATGAACTTTAATCCTCTTGTGCAAACAATGTTTTACATGTTTAATCTGCAGTTTTTGGTTTTTTCCTTCATTCTTTAAAGATGTGTATTTTTTACTTGCTTTGAGAAAATAAGTCTGCCGGAACCTAACCAAAAAGGTTGGTGAGGTGCCTGTCAACTGCTTTGTTCGTTATGGGGCCATTTGGGAATAGTAACGTTATATCACTATCCAGTGCATCTAACCCAAAAATTGGTTAGATTCATTGGGCACTTTAAAAAGTGTTTTACAAATCTCCCCCACTTTTTAGGGCAGATGCATGGAACAACAACATACTGTTACTGTTCCCAAATGGTGCCTATAGGTTCTAAGTAATTGTTCTGAGCTGGTGCTGCCTTAGGTGTCTTTGCATGTTGCTCATTGTCCCTCTATGGTGTTGGACATCAGTAGGCTGTATTGCTGTTCTGAGCTACTTATTTGTTTTTGTCGTCTGATTATTGTCTCCGCTTGGGTGATGCTATACTTCATTGCTCTTTATCTTCCTGCAATGTTCAGCTACTGCATTAATTCACTTTCTGTCTTTTATCAGCACATGAACGCAGTGCTTTCAAAGAACATGCTCCGGGGGAAGAGTGCGTGGAAGTTGAGCGCACTTATGATGCACGCAGGCAACATGGGTAGCGTTTCTTCACATTGACAAAGAAAAGAAAATTCACTGGGATTTTTGGTATATATATGCCTCCCATTTTTGTAGGGTGGGGAGATCATTCTAATGACTTGTAAGTAGTGACAAAATTTTGTCGTTCTCCATCTTCTATTTTTTTCCCCCACCTGGATACTCTGGGAGAATGCACAACTCTCCCTCTCTTTGTGTTTTTTTTTTTCTTCAAGCCCATTTTTATATTTATTTACCTGTGAGTAATTCTTTCGTGTCATTCCCTAGCCTTCATCTGTGTTATCGAGCTGTCACAAAGGGAATGAAAGTTGGACAGCCTGGCCATTGATGGCATGAATTGTGCTTCTGATCTTTGTTCCAGTCTCTATTCCATTTTTAGGAGAAAATGCGAAGAGCACAACTGGTTGGGTTAATGGCTGGTTGGTGGACAGTCACTGGTTCAAATCTAGTGGTGATTGCATGGAAAAGCTGATGAGGAGAAATGGCCTTGTGTTTTATTCTCTTGCCAAGCGACAAAGTCTTTCAACCCGCATTGGTTTCTTCAATGTAAAAAAAATATATATATATCAAATTCTATTTTTTTGTGGGTATTTTTACATTGTATATAGCCCCATTCGAATTTAATGTCAGTTGTAAATTCAGATGAAAAAATTGCAAATACCAAACAAATATCATTCAGCACTGGGGCATGTAAACAAAAAGAATTGGAAAATTAAAATATTTTGATGTGAATTTTAGTTTCCTGGGCAGACTGGGAAAACCAAGTCTATACTCTCATTCGAACAGTACTAAAAAGAAAACCTCGACAGGCTCTTAAATTATTAGTTCCTTGAATGGGAAGCACCAACTTACACTCCTGATGTGGACAGAGCTCATGTTTGCAAGCAGCACCCGATTGCTGTTGGATTCAGTTTCCTTTAGACAAGCTGATGTGAATCAAATTTGGGCCAAATTTTAGTCAGAAACTTAACAAAGTCTCATTTTTTTAGTTTTCTCCATCTAAATAAAAGATTTTTTATGTACGTTTGAAAGCTTGCAATAACCACTTATTTGTGTTAGGACCTTGAGAATGCTCAATGTCGTGGTTTATAGTTTTATTGGACAAACCAAGTTTCATTTTGCTAGACAGACATTCAAGATAGTTTTGAAATTAGAAACACCTCAACAAGATTTGCGAAACAGACATCCAAGATTTTGTATGCATACACACAGAGATGAACACAAACACATAAACAGACACATATATACACATACTTTTAGGAGTCCCATTGCATACCATAAACATTCTGTTGGCTGTCATTAAAATGATGCAGCATGTACCTTTCTCTTCACAAATGGTTCTGTTTTTTTGGGGGACCAACTAATCAGTTCATAAGTGGTTAGAACTATCATTCCATGAACCTGCTCTACTCTTTGAGGCATATTCTGAGACACTTACAAGGTGCACCTGCTGTCAAACTATCCCTAATGGCTCCTTTAACACTACTGACTTACATCTTGTATTTTCATGGGGAAATGGATTTTTGTGTATGCCAGCACCGGCCAAGCGTCGTCTGTATCCTTTTCCAAATCAACGCGGGTGCGATTCTTATAATTGTAAATACATGTCACGTGTTTTGGTGTTATATCATCCTTTCGGAGGCATTTCATGCTTCCTTTCTATTCTGAAAGAATATACAAGGAAGTTGGATATCAAACTAAGCACGAAACTGGCGATGTCGTTCCATTGGTAGGATACAAATATAGATTCCTTTACTCAGACCCGGTAAGGAAAATAGATCCAAATTTTAATCAGATCCAGATTCTGCATTATGGTTCAGGTATTCCAAATCTGGATATGCGCCCAAATCTTATAAAGGTCCAAGTCCTTATATGTAAAAGTCAGGTCTTACTCTTATTGGATGAGAACCCAGTTTCAACACAAACAAATGCCAAACCTATAAAGGATGATCTGATTAAACTGAATACTGTAATGGTGGGCCAAGCTGATCCCGAACCATTTCCAGCCCTAATAAAATATCTGATGTATCCAGCCAGAATCCTTGAAATACAGTTTATAAGGGTAGTGAGAAAGTACCTGCCATCCAACAACATGCTACAAATTGTAATTCAAGAAGAGTTTGACATGTGTTTATACAAGGGATGCAAATGGGTATATATATATATATATATAACATTCTTTTTTTATAATTGTTTTTTCTTTATGTTTGCTTTTTTTAGGGAGAATATATATATATATATATATATATATACAGCCCGCATCATTAATGAGTGGTAATCTGATATGTTCATGTGGACAGGTTGTCACGAGTTCGAAATTCACGCCATAAATGCATCTCTCAATCAAGTCGCGCAGCTTATGGTTTTTAATGCCGTTTTTATTACTTCCTTCGCCTGCAAGGGCTTTGAATCGACCCACCTAGCCCGGGCAACTGAGGCTACCGAAACTACCGCGCCATGGTCCGAGCGAAGAACTAGGCGCACCGGTGGACCGAAGGCGTGGGTCCTACTCAAGGAATGTCTCGGTCAAAGTCAGCGTCGGGTTCGAGCGAAGGTGGGGCCCACCGTGGCCCCCAAAATGGCCAAGCAACAGCGGCAGCGGTCCCCCTCCAACTTCCCCTCACGTGGAAATAATCAACCGAATTAAAAAATTTGGAAAACCAAGAAAAGAGATTCGGCGGTTAGTCAAAAGACCGGATTGTCCCTCTACCCAGTGGATAAAGACGACGACAGCAAGTTTGTTTTTGTGAATTACTGAAGCACCCTTATCCGGCCTTTGGATTTTGGGTTTTGGGTTTTAGATCCCGAATTTATGGTATGAAATCCAGTCACTGTCCAGAAACCAAGGCGGAGAAGCACTGGGAGGAAGCGAGAATTTGACGCACTTCGGATTTGGATCCCTCATCCAGTTGAGGTTCTCGAGACACAACGGTAAATTGTAAAAGCAGGGAGAAAAAGGGCAAAGAAAAACCCAACCCCAACGCCTCGTGCTCGGGTTAGTATTTTTTTTTTTTCCAAACACGAAAACAAATCTTAAATGTTAGACGCAAAATATTTTTTGAAATATCTGGACCGTCGGATATGCCTTGGAGCCTGCAACGTCTCCTTAAAGTACTGGCACTCCTCCGGCGTGTTTCCTCTGTGCTCATTTTGTGCCTCCGGTTTTCCTTCTTTCCTGTTTCCTCGGTTTCTTCTCTTCTTAGGGTTTTGTCTCTCTGCGAAGAGAACGTTCGGGGACGAAGATGGCGAGCGATGGAGTGGACTACCAGAACGGGAATGGTGCGGACATTGGGGCCCCCAAGGCTGTGAGCTTCTCCTCACTCAGGCCTAAGCTTGTGGTTCAGGCGCCCAGGGCGGCCGACGCAGTCGCCTTCTACAAGGCGGCATTCGGCGCGGAGGAGGTCCTGCGCTCGAACCACCCCAAGAGGAAGGCCGATCAAGATCTCCCTCTCATCCTGTACTCTCACCTTCGCCTCGGTGCCGTTGAGCTTCTCGTTTCCGACGAAACCGATGACTCTGAAGCCGGGTTAGTGCTTTCTTCTTTATCTTCTTATTTCTCCGTGCTACTGTCTTGCTTGTCCTTTTTTTCTGCGTTGCCTTCCTCTCTTTCTCTCTCTCCTTCTCTGACTTTTAGCTATGCTTGTCTACTCCGTTCACTTTCTTCTTGTTTATGGTTGATGCTTTTATATACCGGAGTCTACGGATATTTACATTGTGGACCTGATTGATAAGAACTTTATGTGTAGAAGACTGTATTCCTTCTTTAGTTTGTCTTCTCGGAAACACGATCTCATTCCCTTTGATGTAGGTTTTGATATTTGGAAGATCTTGATTTCCGCCTTGTTTTCCTGTTCTTATACTAAGAGGAGTAATGTTCTTAGCAGTAATGTATATTAGCTTCATTTTAAATGAAGACGAAGGTTAACTTCATCTCGCCGTTGTCTGCAAGAGATTTCTCCAGTGGAATAACGCGTCATGATCCACCGTTTCCTTTTCCTCGTCCCACAATCTTTTCATTTCGGAGTGAAACACCTCGTCATCGAAACCTATTCATTTTGTATTACTTATTTTCATAAGAGCCGTTCTGTAACGTCTTCTTATCATCACTTATGTTTCTCTGCGGAAGTTTCTCTGGTTCGGCTGCGTCTTACTGACATTGCGATATCGTCATTTTTTCCATTTTTTTGTTCCTTTGCTGAATGAACCAGGGTGAAGTCGACGGAAGCTCTCGGCGGGACGCCGTTGTTGCTGTGTCTGGAAACGGACGATGTGGAGGCAGCGGTGGCGAAGGCCGTGCAGGCGGGAGCAGTCGCCGAGGAAGGCGCCGGAGACGGGACGTGCTGCGGTGGGTGCTGGACCAAGGTGAAGGACCCCTTTGGCTTCGTTTGGGCCATCGGTTCCTCCTCGAAGGCCATTCCGATCGAGGCCGACGAAGCGTAGGCCAAGCTTCTCGGCCCTTTCTTTTACTTCTGCTGCTGCGACTTCGTCTTAGGGTTTCGGTTAGATACTGACTACAGAAAAATAGTTCGAAGGCAATCTTCTTAGTTTTAGGATTATGGTTCTGGTCCCGCCTCGCCGGGAAGTTTTCCGGCGATCGAGGCGTCGGGTTTTAGTTGGCTGTTTCTGGTTTATCTGAACGTGTAGATTTTGACGGGAGCCCCGCTCGCCGGCTCCCGGAAGTCAAACCATCTTATGGATACGTGGTTTATTCTCAACCCTCGATTTCTATCTCCTGTCTTCGCTGGCGGAGCGACGGAATATGTATCTGATGCGGTTCAGGTGCTCTTGCCCAGCCTCCGCCATTCCCGCTCTTTCTGGTTGTCTGTTGCGGTGTGGCATACTGCGTAAATTTTTGCCGCTTTCAATGCGATTCGGAATGGCTTTGATCACGTGAAACTGACGCCTCCTTTCATTGTCGAAGGCCAGCCCATCCATTTTTGTGGGATCGTGCAAACTGCCAAGGGCGGCGTTGGGCTCGAGTCGAGTTCCCTTTTCGTCCGCTTATTTTATCGTACAAGTAAACCGCACCACGGTCCAGAGGAGGCTAAAATCCTTCTTCTCCTTATTATCAGTGGTTAAATGCATATGAATTAACATATATGTGATTTGCTTATGCTTGCCAAGAGTTGACATTCATAGATAAAGCGTAGGCTCCTAGAAAGGTAAATAATAAAACCTGCCGTTATGGAAGTCGGTTTTCTTATTGTTTCTGCATCCGATCATCTCGTTGCATCTTACGCTTCGTTTGGATTACACCTCGAAACGGGGTTTTCGTTGGCAAAACCTGTTTCATGAACTGCTTAAGTGAAACTGTGAGAGGCTATATTAAGACTGGAATGCGTTCATTCTTTTCAACGTTCAGCTGCTGAAATTGATTTTTATAAGGCACTTCCAAGACCAGGTTTTTGTCATCCAAACAAAAACCAAGTTTAAAAAATAAAATCCAAGTTTTTTGTTTTTCTACTGGCATCCAAACAGACAACCAGGTTTCTACAAAATCAAGTTTACTCAAAACCAGGTTTTGAGTGCATGTCATCTAAACACACCCTTAGAGGTTGCATTATGGGGTGCTTATTTGTCACCTCAAAAAATTGGTTTTTTGACAAGTTTTGTTAAAACCTGGTTTAAAAGCTTTTTGTTTTTGGTGTTTTGATGGCTAGACAAAAACTTGGGAGAGAAGCAATTTACTTGAAAAGCTTTGAGGAGGTAGGTTTTTAGTCTCGTAGTGAAAACCAAGTCTTTTGTCAAAACTGAGATATGGTAAAAGCAGCCTTTTAATTGATACAGGCTATTATTTGAAATATGTTTTCTGTTCACAAATATGGATCCATCTTGATTTTTTTAGGTTCATAAAACAATAACAATTTAACAATTTGTTATGGTTGCTAAACGGCCCATAAGGGGCTGTTTGATAATTGGAACATTATATGAGTCTTCAATGAATCTGCCATGCCATACAGATTGAATAAGGTTCAGTGACACCAGTTTTAGTGTTCTTATGAACATGCCTTAATCTTCAATGCAGATTCATGAACATTCATAGGTGTCAAACAGCCTCCAAAGAGTTTGGTTTCAAAGATGAAAATAAAAACTGCCAGTTTCCCACAGCCATGGGGTTGGCACAGTAACAATAGGACTTAAAAGTTTGGATTCTTAAGGCATGTTTGATCGCTAGTGGTTTTAACCCCGGAAAACATTTTCAGGATTTTTATGGACCTGGGGCCCAGAGGGTTTGGCATGATGTTTCGACCCTTAATTGCATGCCATGGTAGCGCAACCTTTGAAAACTTCCTGTATTTCAGTGTCAGAACAAAACCTGGAGAAGCTATACGGGAACGCTTTCGTGCTTGATCGAGTGTCGCACGATTCAGGTAGAGGCAGAACCTCCATGATAGCCATATATATAAAGTTGTGGATATATTTTCTGTCAACTGGCCGTCTTAGCTCAGCCGGTAGAGCGCATGGCTTTTAACCATGTGGTCGTGGGTTCGATTCCCACAGACGGCGACTGTTTTTCTTATAAATGCTCTCTTCTGTCGATGTATTATTTAGTGCTGTGAATATCGTCACTACTTTGCAGCGGCCAAGCACAAAACAAAAGTCTGACCAGTCGACGAAAGGATCAGCGTCCGATATTTTTGGTGGTTCCTTTTTCCTCCAATAAGTTAGTGGTTGATGTTTAAATCTTTAAATAAATTAGGGGTTAAATCTTTCTTGACCAATGCCCTCCAGAGTGTGAGATTTGAGACTCGAACTCAAAACAGTGGGTTTGGTTTGGTCCAAGAAAAATGAGCTAGCTTGGCCCCAAATTCATGCCTTCACTTAAGGGAGCAGACATGGCCTTGCTCACCCCTCAAACTGCTTGTCTATGGTTTGGAATGAAACGCTGTTATTGTTCGTGTAGCTAAACGATCCCTTAACATAGTATTGCAAGCTTGGTGATTTAATTCTTATCTCCCTCTCTTTGTTTTGATTCTATACATTTTTGTTTGTAACTTATTTTTCTGCACAAAAGATTTTGGCTTTCATTCGATCAAGTGATTCAACTTAGTTATTTGATAAGAAAAAAAGATTGTAACTCTTGGAATGCATGTTTCAAGAAAACATACCAAAATGTGGGAGGATGCTTTTAGAAGATATTTGATAAGAAAAACTTGTAGTCCCTGAATGTTACATGCTTCAATATGTCATATTTTTCTTCCAATGAACACTGTGCTAATTGTGGATATATTTTTTAAATTCAACAATTAGATGTTGTTCACATCACACAAACACATCTTATTTCTCATGACAAAAACGTTGTGAACTTTAAATGTGTTCTTCGAATGTATATCCCAAACATAGCGCTTTTTTTATTCTCTCTGAATTTTAGTTATTTCAAAGTCTTTACTAAAAGGAGATTTTATCCTCTAAATACCTTCCACCACTTAATGAAAGATTATTCTGGCCATATTTAAAAATGAAAAAAAAAAAAAAATCAAATGTGGGGTGCATCATACCCAGATTCTAGCTAGACCCGTACCCGACCCATTTCGTCATCTGCAAATCTTCCATGGAGATGTGCCCTTCAGTTTCCGAGTGAACACTATCCGCTCAGGACAGAGAGAGATGACAAGCGCTCTTCCATTCCTCTCTTCTTCATTGAACGCGACGAAGGGAAGCGCCATCCCTATTGTTTCTTGCTTCCCAACTTCTGTCTCGCCCGCGTCCATTCAACTCTCTGCAAAGACTTCTTCCTTCCCCCTCCTTTGCGTGGGAAGAAGGAAGAAGAAGAACTCGCTGTCGCCTCTCTGCACCAGCTATGAGGTAGGAGGAGGTTTTGCAGATGAGAATCAAGAGTCGATGCGGAGAAGAGAAGGCTCTTCCTCCTTGAATGACGGCGACGATAGGCCGGACTCCTCCAACTACGAGGCCCTCCTCAGGGGGGGTGAGCAAGTCACCTCTGTCCTTCAGGAAATGGTCAAACTGGTAATTGCTCGACTCCTCGACGGTGGCCATCTTCTTCATTTCCCTCAGATTTCATATTGGCAAGCCTTGATTAGCTTTCACGTACACACTTGGTATACGCTTCCCAAGGTCGTGCATTAGGTTGCATAAGTTCAATTGATTCTCGCAGTAGCTCCATTTTGAAAAAAAATACACGTCTGCTTCTCTCTCTCTCTCTCTCTCTCTCTCTCTTTGTGTGTGTGTGTGTGTCTGCTCGTGTGTGACGTGCGCGGGTGTGTGCCTAAGTCTGGTATTCGGGAAGAAATTGTTTTTTGCGAACAGAATGAATTTGTGACGGTTGTTTGTTACTTTTGCGTGGACTTATACGCTAGTAAATGACTGAGCAAAAACATATGTAGACGCATAATGTTGCAGTTAGAGGATATGGACATGGATGAAAAATCGGAAGAAGTTGCAGTTGAGTTGGCAGCTCAGGGAGTGATTGGGCAGAGAGTGGACCAGATGGAACCCGGGTTCCTCATGGCACTTGATTACATGATCCAAACTGCTGAAAAGGATAATGATGATCAGGTACTTCTTATCCATGAGTTCGCTCCATTCTTGTGTTGGTTTTTACTGAGGTTTCATTTTCTTGTCATCCGCTCATTCTAGTTGACCTGAGGTTTCATTTTCTTGTCATCCGCTCATTCTAGTTGATTAATGTCTGTATACTAGGCGGTTAATATTTATTTATTTTTAGTTTGGAAGTTCAAACTTTATTCTAGTTTGGGAATTCTTTGACTGGATCTGCTTTTCCATTCTATTTCCATATCAAATATTTTCTTGCATAAAGTCAATTTTCGTTAGAAAAGCAAAATAAAACATACCAGGAAGATGAAGTGATGCATGAATGACCAAGCTATGCGAGAACATATTGGTCAATTTTTTGTCCCATACTTGGGGATGTATCCAAATTCTAGTTTGGAGTGCCTTCTGCAAAGGGGATTCTATATCGCCAATCACAACTAGTATGTTGCTGATATGGAATAATTTTGTAAAGGATTTGAGCCTTAGTTCTTTGTTCTCTGAACTTTCTTCAAACTGGACCACTCTTTAAAATCTAGACAATTGTTCCAACAGATTTATGTGGTACGATCTATTAGAACACAGGGCAACAAATTGGCTGCAAAATTTACAAACATTGGTATCAATTGAATCTAATTCAGGGTAGCTATGGATGGTAGTGAACTACATTAGTTTTGGTTTGCATCTTACTTTCGGATTTGATGGTAGGAAAATTAGTTAAGTGCTTATGGATGTACAGTCAACTTTTAATCTCGGGGTCATGGGACTAAATAAATCCCCTTCCTTCTTCCCACTTGATAAATGACACTTGTAACATAACGGTTAGCACAATTTAGCTGAATAACTGGTTGGATCTCACCATGTAGTCAGAATTACACTGGTCAACTCTCATAAGGCTGGATCTTCAGATAATACTCCTTTTAATTTCTCTCTCTTCTCCCAAATTTTTGATATGTCTCTGTACCTTTAATAATCTTATCAAAGTCACGCAAAGTTGTTGCTAAGTTTGATGGTGTCTGGTCATGCATAGTTCACTTCTTGTTTCATGCTTATTATCTGCCTCTTGCATTCCTACGTTTTCCTATTAAGTGCCATGTTTGTGATCAGTCCTGAAACATTGGAAACTTTGAAGAATTTCACTTCCTAAGCAGTTACAGAATATAGGACATGCTAACTTCTCATGGATATCTCTGAACTTGTTAAATAATATTCTTTGAGAACTTTTATATCCACCACTAAAAATATTTTTTTTTTCCTCCTATTATCCAGCGTAAGTCAATCTTGGAAGTGATCAAGCAGACCGTTTTGGATCACCTTGCCAAAAAGTGTCCTCCTCACGTAATGCCCCTTTTCCTTTTAGATACTGACACAAAATTTCAAGTGGTTGTGGTTCTGAACACATGCCGGGGTTGTCAAAGCAGGTTCAGGTTATTGGTCTTCTTTGCAGAACTCCTCTCAAGGAAAGCAGGCAGGAACTACTACGTCGAGTAGCTGCTGGTGGTGGTGTATTCAAAAGTGATAAAGGCACAAAAGTTCAGCTTCCAAGTGCCAATTTAAATGATATTGCAAACCAGGCTGATGATCTTTTGGAGGTAAGAAAAAGAATTTTGCTTTCCATTTTGTTGACTTTCCCAGATTGGTCACTCTGGTATATATTAGTAGACACATGGTGTTATAGGTTTTACTCATGGTCACAGAAAATGTGTTTTTTTTTTCAAAAAAACGCGATAAATTAAATGGCTGTTAAAACTTAAGAAAATGTGTTTTTTTAAAACGAAAAAAACACGTTTTTTTCATTGTTTTTTACTTTTTTCATTTTTTTCAGTTTTTTTAATGCCAACCAGTTTTTTTTTCATTTTCTATTTTTTATTTGTTGCAAATCTACTTATCTTGTGATGATTGTGTTATTAGTTTCTCACTGATTTTATTTTTTCCCTTTTTTTAGTTTTTTAAAATTTTAAAAAATTTACCTTATTTTTTTGGTTTTTTTTAAGCTCGCTGTGTTATACCCGAGAAAAACCTTACCGTTTAAAACTCTGAGACGTTATTTGTAACTATGGTTTTAATAACTAATTGAAGATTACTCAGTTATTACTTTATGTTCCATTTTGAATAATTAATCTTTCTGTTGTTGCTCTAATGGTGTATAACTTTTTTTTAAAATGAAATTTTGTTAATTATTTGTTTCCAATAAAATGTCTTTCTCATTGCCTCTATGTGATGTAAGGTTTAAGAGAAATGAGGTTTTTTGTCGATATTGCGATTGGTAGAGTGCTGTTTGATACCCTGTAGATCCCATACATCCATTGATCGACAAGTTAGTATGCCATAATGCCAAGGCTCAAATGAGAGTTCTAAAATGGTGTTTTGAGAATTCTCTGCATTAACCTTAGAATCTTTGCCGTTCCTGCTTCAGGCCTCACTGTCTGTAACTTTTCCCCTAAAATTATACTAATAGAGTCTTCCGACGCTTCAACTTCAACAGTATTGAAACAGTGGTCTACACATTTTAATACTCAAACTTGCCTCATTTCTGTATTTGCAGACAATGGAAACCAGGCCAAAAATTCCTGATAGGAAGTTGCTAGCGAGGCTTGTTTTGATAAGGGAGGAAGCAAGGAGCATGATGGGTGGTGGGATATTGGATGAAAGAAATGATCGTGGCTTAAATACACTCCCACAAGCAGAGGTTGGTTGATTTTTAAGCATGTTATTTTCATTGACTCTGATTTATGTTATGGTTTATTATCCATTTTAACTGTTTGGAATTGCTAAGTGCTTTCTTGTCCACAAGGTTTATGTAAGCTGCCTTACCTTTGTTATTATTTGCCCAAGTTTTCTGGTGTAAGAACACTTAAGCTGTAGTTTTTGGTCCTTGTGTGCAAGAGTGTCCAATCGTGCACTTGCATTCTCTCAATTATTTGTTGATTTTCAGTGAACAAAGTTCTGTGATTTTGTATTGCTTGATTTGCTGTAGCATCTGCTTTGGAAGTCAATGTTGTCATCAAAACGTCCCATCTGATGGAAGTATTGAACCCCATGATGATGTTTCTTCCTCCTCTATTGTTTGGGCATTTTGTGCTTGTGCCTTTCCATCTAATTGATTTCTGACTCAATCTTTAAGGAGGTGTACTCTAGTCTATGTCACATGGGTACAGGGTGCAGGTGCTGATGTAGGTGTGGCAATTTTTTTTAAAAAATTTAGGTGCTGGTACAGCGAGGATGTATATATACATACATATGTGTGTGTGTGTGTATCATTTGTTATATAGTTATTTGACTGTTTAATAGTCTTATTTATCTATATTTACATATATATCTTTTGCATTAGAGCTAGTTTAGTCAGA
This sequence comes from Nymphaea colorata, assembly GCF_008831285.2. Classification (NCBI taxonomy): domain Eukaryota; kingdom Viridiplantae; phylum Streptophyta; class Magnoliopsida; order Nymphaeales; family Nymphaeaceae; genus Nymphaea; species Nymphaea colorata. Next base: position 9,779,474 of record NC_045139.1, read on the forward strand.
TGTGCATTTAATGGTTAGTTTTGACTTGATTCAGCTGACCGCACTGGACGTGCTGTGTCGGAGAAGCATCAGCACCAGCACCAGCACCAGCATCGACACGGGTGCGACACGGGCATGACAACTGTTTAGGAGCACCCATGTGACATAAGAGTCTAGTTCCTTAGATTCTATTATATTAAGTAATGCATATTTTCTAACAATTAGGATACTTGAAGGGGAGAAAGAAAAAGGCAAAAAAGAAAGAAATAGAAAGCTGGTTGGATTGAATTTATAAAGCATATTTTGAACAGGTGAACTTCTTAACAAAGCTGGTAGCGTTAAGACCTGGAAATGCTGTCAGGAACATGATAGCTGATGTCATGGAAGGAAGAAATGAAGGTGCGGAAGTTTATGGGAATGATCAAGCATCAAGTGGACTTTCTGGCAGGGTAGGTTTACTATACTTTCTCAATTAGAACTGTAATTTCCTTGAAGGTCTTTGATATATGGGTGATAAACTTTTAGGAAAGCGTGACTGCTCGAAATCCACTTCCTGTTCGTCCAGGCATGTTTCTTGAGACTGTTTCAAAGGTAAACAAGATACATGATAAAATTGGCCTCCATTAAATTCTGCTTTTTGAACTTTTAGCCCACTATTGTGGGAAAGCAATTGATAAACGAAATTTCTACTTTTATTCTGGTTGTACTTGCACAGGTGCTGAAAGGAATCTATGCGGGAAATGTATCCGGTATCACTGCTCAGCATCTGGAATGGGTAAAGGTTTCTTTTGTACTACAGTTAGACTGGTAGTTAGCACTTTGCAGGCCTGGAATGAGTTTTTTCTTCCTTTTACTGCTTCAGCCTTCATCGTAGCTACAGTTACAAGCTTGAAAATAGTAGTTTCTCATGCGTACACAAAATAATTTTTCTTGAGGAAAACCTCCAGTGGCGTAATCTTCCTGCGACCTAGTTCATACAATCAGTTCAACATTGATAGGCCGGCATTCCTAATACAAATTAGCTAGTGTTATTCTTGTCTGTTTTGAGCACACTTGAAGGATAATTGCTTTTCAGATTTCATTTAATGGCCCTTTTATTGAATCCAGGTTCATCAAGAAACTCTTCAGATCCTTGAGGAGATAGCATATTAATTTGCTGGGGTGGTTTCTTTCTCACGAGGGGTGTATAATCTTAACAGTGATGTAAAATCCATTTGACCATCTGTATATTAAACCAAGTTCCTTAGGTAGAACAGAAATATGGAAACATTGTATATGGAGACAATTATTTTTCCCTGTTTGGTTAAAGTCTCCATGCAAAGGAAACAGGTTTTTGACTGAATTAATGAAGATTCATTATTGCTAATGCAAGTTAATGGTCCTGTAACTAGTGATCAGCATTAGAACGGCATTTATGGGACGTTACGACACACACAAATTTACTTTGATGAAACGTAGGCTGGTGCTGGAAATGACAAGTCGCATTAAGTAGACTCGGGAAATGCTGCTATCAAGTCAGGAGATAAGACTCGGGAAATGCTGCTATCAAGTCAGGAGATACCTTTGTCTACTTTCAAAGTGCGGTGTCAGTTCGTTTTGATTTTTACGGCTGGAAACTAAGAAACTGGCTTATTATGAACTTTAGACACTTTTGGGTTCTGACTCACCATGTCTTGGACCACGATTGCTTATGTTCCAAAAGCTGTTTCTCAGTTTCGCGCCACAACTACATATGATCTGTTGCACTAACATAACTGAGTGATCTGGAGATCAAAATCCAAACTCTGTAGAGCTTATGAATCAGGAAGGATTGCTCAGCTTGAACAGAGCATCTTTAAAGCTGAAGCACTTGAAAGGGGGATCTTCCGGCGAGTTCGGATAATGGTCGAACTTTTGGTTGCTCCTTTTGTTGTTACATGTGGAAAGTGAATCTACAAGATATCAATATCGTTCGTGTAGAACACTTGAACTGTGCCAACCGATGCAATGTCTTGCTGATACAAAATGGGATTTTTGTATCTTTGGTACTCCCTCAGCCTTCCCTCTTTCCTCCCCTCTCTACCTTCATGTGTGAATCTGAAACCCACATTTGAAGTGACACCCCTCCTCTGCAGCCGGCTTCCCTCCCCCACCCCAAGGATTTCAGCATTCTCATGGATCTGATAACCTTAGATTTACTCAGCAAATCTGTTATTGAACACAACCTAATGGGATCTTTGAGACATTCCAGCAACTTCTGTTTACTATTTTTTGGTTTTGAAAAGTTCAAGGGAGGAGGGGACAGTCAAAAGACATAAAGTACTTAGCATAAATACATAAAAATGACCACGCCCTCCTTGGAATAACAGCAATAAAAATTTGTCTAACATGAAATTCAAATATTCGAAGAATCACTTTAGGTGCAGATACAAAAGCAGACGCTGAGTGCGCTTGCCAGCACAAACGCGCGCAAAAACAAAATAAAAATCCTTGATGTATCAAGAGAAGCACATCGTTACTTGATGAAATGGAAGTCTTGGAACGCATTCTCAGGTTTCATAAGAATTATGGTGGTGACTATGTTATTGTCTCCCTTATTGGGTAAGGAAAACTAGACAAAGGTTGGAAGGAAGAAGGCCAATTGCTAGCTGGACTAGGTATATTGACCAATTACAGATGAGATTTTTTGTGGAGCAGGGTGCTACGACAGTTGACATAGGATGTCTGATCATGGTTCATGCCAATGATCCACATAATTATTTTGCTGACTTGAAAATGTATATACATAGCTTGTAGGTTGTGGTTGTCTTCATTTTTTAGGTGAAAGGTTGGGTCAATCCTTTGTGCTTATAGTTAAGGTCTTTTCTGACCTTCCCTTGTATATAACCATTTTGTTGGAATAAAAGTAAGGGGCCTAACCCCCAAGCAAGCTTTTTACTTCAAATATCTGATTTTAGTTGAATCAATATAAGATGGTGTCTCTTTTTCATATAATTTAATATCTTAAGAGCCTCCAAATCTTCACCAGATTGATATGTATGCAAATTGTAGCTTTCTATTTGATGAACTCTTAGGAGTCTGCCTAGCTCTTGCTTGATTATCTAGAAAAGAAAAAAAAAAAGATTATCTTTTACATCCTTTCACATGAACCAACTTGATCTAAAGCTCATTTCGAACCGATGGAGAGCCTTGGCAGAACTTTGAAGCACTTTACCTAAACACAGATGCACGATCTTCAGTTTGTCGAAAAGGCAAATTTACCATTGCTACTAATAAATGATGTTGTTGGCGTTGGAATCAGATTTACATGACGTTTTGCTGACTGAGATGGTGAATCAGACCATACCAGTTGTCGATCGGACCATACATGACGGATTGATTTTATATCTGAAGACATAAAAAAAAAATTAAACTAATTTAAAAACTAGTAAATAAGGAAACAGTTCAAGTCTAATATTGGCCTATATAGTTGTCTATCGGCTGATTCTACCAATACATAAGTTTTTGTTAAACTATTAGTAGCCATGCACAACCTTCAGAGGCGGATGGAGCCACCAGTTGATGTTATAATACTGCATCGTCAAGCAACTGAATGGCCCTCAGCCAAGTGAAACATAGCCACATGTGGGCTAGTGTGGGCAGTTGCCCACATCACATAAATTAGTATGTTATATATTGGTAACCCTTAATATCCTACTTCATATTTGAAGGGTTTAAATTTGAGTTACTATGTACTAGTGCCCCTCAGGAAAAGGTATCTGCCTCAGCTAAGTACACCTCGATGTTGAACTCTGAAATCGATGCAGTTTTAAACGGTAAAGTTAGCCCCTAGTACGTCAAATGTGCATGTACCCCTTATTGGCGTTGCATTTTCCTCAAGCAATTACAAAAGAGAATAGCAAAAATCATCACTTTGATTACCACTGTGTGAAGACTAAAATAAATCAAACAGCAAATAAAGTTGCATTTTCATCCGCCGTTACCATTAAAAGCAAGGAAGAACAGCATAAGTTCAAACTAACTAATCTTCTCTATGTACCACCATGAATTCCCATACATTGTTGTAAACATCATTCTTTTTGCTCTTGCACTGATTTTTCTGGGTAATTAAATGGATGGGAATTCCTTAATGGTCCCAACTGTAGAAGAACAATAAATGTTGATTGTCTCTTTTACAACAGATAAACGATAGCAATCTGCTTGCGCTTGAATGGCTCTTTGGTTCTCTCCCGCTTTCCCTCTCATCTACCAGTGACAAACACACTTGTAACGGTAGGCACTGTTCATGGGATCATTGGCATTCACGGGCACTTGCTCTGCACTGCATCTGGTTTTACAGCCTCTGCATTCATTGTATGTGCAGATAGGAGCGGTGGAACCAATCAGCAACCTTCTTGCACTTCTGTCCGATCCACCGCTAACTTCCTTTTAAAATTCTCGCCATTATTGTTCACATGTTAGCATGTATATACATAATGCCCTTGAATTCAATTTTAGTCATCGAACGACAAAGGTCAGTAAGATATTTACCTGTAAATTTCCTTCACCAGAGTGATGAGTATTTGGAGGTCGTTGGCCTTTTCCATCTACACTACCTGCACTTGTCTCATGTTAACCATATGCACCCAACGGGAACATAAAATCCCTTACAGACAACACAATCAAAATTAGTTTAGAAGAAAGCAAACAATTCTGGAGTTTTCTAGATGATATGCCACATGCGAGTACAGCGCCTTGGTTCTCAGTTACAAATCTCATCTTCATGAGTGGAATCCTATGATAACACGGAAAAGAATTTCTGGGAAGATATTGGCATTTTAACATGAAAAAATATAGAACTAAACAAATTTAAATACAAATACATGCAAACTTCAATTTCATAATGCATAAGATTGTGATGCCTTCTGGTAAGCGACATTCTGAAAAGATTTTTTGGAGCTTCATCAGGCTTTATAATCAGATATAAAATCGTTATGCTTTGGAAGGCACACTGATATTTGTTTCTGTAGCTTCAGTAGTTTGGTTCACAGCACAAAACATAGATTAAATTTGCAGAATTTGTCTACAAGTGTGTGCATGCATGACCTCACAAAAAACTTGAAATACTCAACTCGGTGGTAATAGCAGGATACAGTACATGCTTGTGTGTGTGCAAGAGAGAGAGAGAGAGAGAGAGAGAGAGAGAGAGAGAGAGTTGCACCTGACAGAGAAAAGGCAGAAGCTGAAACATAGACTGCATACAGGAGAAAGAGAAGGCAGAAGAAGTTGGTTCTGGGCTTTATTCCCATTCGGAGACCTGAAAGAGCTGAGTTAAGAGGAGAGAAGAGGTAGGTTATGGCAATATTGAATGTGTGCGTGTGAAGTTGGGGGGGTGGTTGTGTGTGGGGATTTACTAGGAGGAGGAGGAGGTATTTATCAAATCTGTGTGCAAACGGTGAAGGTTCCTTTTTGACCATCTATGTGGCACTGGTTAACACAAGCAGGGAACAAGCGTGCCAAATTTTGGCAGAGAGAAAAGAAAGTCTGAAGGTGTGAAAGCAGAGACTATTAATGAGGTCCCCCTTGTCCTTCCTGTCTTCTTCCTTCCTTTTCTATCAGAAAGAATTTTGAAAGGAAAAGGAAAGGTTCAAGCGCTAGTCCATAGATGACTTCTGTAACTCTACAATGATGACGGCTGGGGAGCAGCACTAGAGTTAGCAGAATTTCAACTTTTCTAGCGTCTTCCATTCAGCATTGCAGATGCATACCAAGAACTGGTTTCTGTTATGTGGTCCTTATATGAGAGCTCTTGCTTACTGCTTAGCAGGAGAACAATTTCAGTGAGGACAAGAAGCGGCCATGCTACCAGCCTGTAAGGGGCCCCTGGTTGGTTCTCATTATGCAATGCCCTGCTCCAAGATGAAAGAATTGGATGGTTCCAAAATGCCATCTATGAGTCTCTCTAATCTTCATGGAATCCTGCAGTGAGTGACCATTTATCAGACTTTTCTTATCTTTCCTGTTTGGACGACAAAGGAAATCATCCAGATTTTTACCTGTTGGACTTGCCGATTCAAAAGTGCACATTTATTGCACCATGTTCCCTTGTATCTCTCTAAAATTTCCAAGTTCCCTTTCCTTGTCCGATGGCAAGGTCTAGCGAGTCTAGCCATTGCCTCCGCTTTCCTGAAACATGTATTCTTTGTATGAAACTGTAACCCTTCCCCAGTTATAATAAGAAGGAAGCAAGAAGTGCTTTCTGTTACCACCCAGTACTCTGAAAGTATGTGGCACTTGCCGACTCAAGAGGAGCATTTTTGACATGCCCCTTTCATTAATTTTCACCAGTGTAAAACCCTGCAACTCTCCCTGTCCTTGCGCCAAAGCACCCATCTTTTACACCTTCCTCCATGCAGAGGCTTCAAGTGCACAGAGCGGTTATGCTTGTTTTTTCCTCTGACAAGACCACTCGAGAGGAAAAGGTTTATGCAGTGTCGACTATAGACCGTAGACTAAACCTGCAGTGGTCCCAAAATCAGGCCTGCACTGTACTTTTATTTTATGCTGCAGCAACCTGTAAAAGGCAAGCCATTTATGGTCATTTGGAAAAGGATACCATGCATGAGAAAATTCTTTCAACTTTTTTCCAGCAGAATGTAAGTCAGAAGGAATTTGGATTACCTCTCAACCCTTTGATTTTTTTCATTCCTTCCTTTAAAATTTAGACATCCAGACACAACAAACTATTCTTTCCTTTTCATTCCCTCTGTTCTATCCAACAGGCAGAGGGGATTTCAGAGGTATCTGTTGTTTGACAATCCCTCGTGAATTTCTGGGGAAGTATTTGTTTCGTTTATTTTCATTGAATGTTCGCTTCATGCAATTCACTATACCGTGGGAACCAAATTCCCGGGGAAGGGAGCACAAATTACCCAATGGAAATTGGCCCGTGAAAATTTATGATTCATTTTTTTGTGAATTTATTTTATAAGCGGACGATGACGTGATTTTGAATGTTAAGTGGTTAATTGTAAATATGTTTTTATTTATTTTTCGCAATAATGCAAGCACATGCATTCCTGTAGCTTTTCTGTGAAAGTACCTTTTTTCTTTACCTAATTTCCATCAAATTTTAAGGCCGGAAAATGAGCTGATCAACCGGATACGAGGACCTTCTTCAAGGTCATATATGGATGTAAATAAATCCGATTTAGATTGAATACCCAACCAACCTGCTTCTAGAAAAATCTGACATGAAAAAATATTGAACATCAGATTAAGAAATTGGATCGTATTCAGATTTAAGAAAGATTGGAATAAAATATGATCAAGTTCAAATTCTTATTCGGATTAAATTTGGTTTTAAATAAATATTCTACATTCAATGTTCAAACGCTCTGGGTTCTTAACATATCATAATGCGGTTTTGTTCTGCTTAAAAGATTCGTATGTGAATTTATGGATTTGGATCAGATTTAGAATGAGAATTCAGATTCAGGTTTGGTATCAGCCTTTTTCATTTGTAATCCAATATGAATTCAAATGTAAATATGTGGATATCCAAAAAAGGGGATATGTTTATCAAAGATAAGTTCAGATCCTTATTCAGATTGAATTTGGTTTTAAATAAATATTCTACATTCAACGGTCAAACAATCTGGAATTGGGTTCTTAACATATCATATGCAGTTTTGATTCGGTTTAGAAGACTTGTATGTGAATTTAAAAATTGGATTTGGATCGGATTTTGATTGAGAATTCAGATTCAGGTTTGGTATAAGCCTTTTTTCATTTGCAATCCAACATGAATTCAAATATAAATATGTGAATATCCAAAAAAGGGGTTATGTTTATCAAGTTCAGATTGAATTTGGTTTTAAATAAATATTCTACATTCAATGTTCAAACACTGTGGAAGTGGGTTCTTAAAATATCATAATGCGGTTTTGATTTGGTTTAAAAGACTCGTATGTGAATTTAAAAATTGGATTTGGATCAGATTTAGATTGAGAATTCAGATTCAAGTTTGGTATAAGCCTTTCTTCATTTGTAATCCAATATGAATTAAAATATAGATATGTGAATATCCAAAAAAAAGTAATGGCAAACTCACTTGAATGGCCCTTGAAGACCATGAGGAGCTGCTGTCAAAATCAACTTAAATTAGCGGATTCGAATCAAATCGGTGGCGAATCGGTGACCGATTCAAGGGAGCTATGCCAATTTTTTAATTGTTTCTAAAAATATTATATAAATTTTTAAACTAATATTATAACTTATATACGTATATCTTTATTTCTAATATTTTTGGCTAATTGATAACTAATTCCGGTCGATTCGGCGAGTTAGCAGCACCTGACTTTGAGAACCGGTGAACCTGATTTTGAGAACAAATCAGGAACTGGTTCCCAGTTCCGATATTCAAAACACAGATCTGGTATCAGATAAAGCCTGACCCGGTGCTCGCGGGACCCGTCGCCGCCAAAGCCCTGCCGCCCTTTCAAAGGTACCCTGCTTGCCGACCGTTGGTTCCCGCAACGTTTAAAAAAAAATTGAAGTCGTCTCACGCCATCCCTCTTCAGACTTCAGCCATTGAGTTATACCTTCCTTTCTAATAAGATGATCGACAGCTTCCCGCCAAACAAGTTGGTTCTTCTAGATCAAATGGCGTCTCCTTTACGTGACTCGCTCTTACTTCTCTCTGCCTTCAGATTCCTTCTCTATTCTTGCGTTCAAATCCGACGGTTTCAATCTCTATCCCTCTTACTCGTTCTTTCTTCAGATTCTCTCTCTATTCTTTCATTATCTCTTTCTTTATGCAAAAAAATGGCTTGTCGTCTTGAATTTCTTTGATTGCTAAACTTAGGATCCAATTTTCGTCTAGAAACTATTTGTATTCTTTCCTTCCTCTCAAAATTCCTGTTGCCGTAGACTAGAGTTTTGCAAATAATATTTGTTTCTCAAACCTATATCAGGATTGAACTCATTTTGTTGCTTCACGTCCTCCCCAACAATAAATATCCCCGGGGTTTCTCCAGTTCGAATATCGACTACTCTGCGACAAATAACTTTCTGCAGTTTCACTTTCTTGTTTCCTGACCCCTACAAAGAAGTTAGAGAAGCTAAAGCTCGTTTCTCCAAATCGAAGCATGGCACAAGAAGAAGGAACCGCTGCTGCTTCTGTGGTTGATTCGGCTGCTGCTTCTGTGGTTGATTCAGCTGCTGCTTCTGTGGTTGATTCAGCTGCTGCAGCCCATAGCAGCGAAATTCAGGAAGAAGTGAGTGTCCCTGGAGTAGAATCGTGTAAATACTCAAGAAGGGTCGCTTTACGTGCCATTCTAAGCCGGCCTGATGGGGGGTTGGGCTTGGTTGGGCATAGGGTTGTCATTGGTGGGTGGGTGAAATCTGGTAAGGTGCAAAAAAAGGATACCCCTGCGCCTTCTTCATCTTCTACGGATGGGATTTGCTCTCTCATACTTCAGTCACGACTCCCAAATTGTTTACGTTCAATTATAAGGGCTTTGGCAGGAGGTAGGCAGGTTTCTTTTAATAGATTGGATGGGTTAGTGAGAGAAGAAGTTCAAGATTTAACTGGCTTTGTTCGCTTGCAAGTGAATGATGGATCTTGTGCTTCAAATCTTCAGGTGTGTTCCTAAATTTTTCTTAAGCTAAGGAAACTTTTGAATTCTTGAATTTCAAAAAGCATGTGCTTCTACAAGTTTCCAGATTAGGATTGAAGGATATAATACTGCTTTATGTTGATAGATCCTCCTTTTTCTTTAACTTAGTGGACAATTTATTAAACAGCTGTTTTAGTTCAAGCTGTCCAAAATAAATAATTTCAACCTCATGACATAGACAGGGACGTAATTTAAGAAATGGTTCTGAAATATTTCCTTTCCCTTTCTAATTGATGTCTTGAGAAAAATGTTGATAACTGGCTTCCGTATGTACCAAGCACAAACCTGTAAGGGAATTTATGTGTTATGGGCAGGCAACAGAAGTATTTGGAATTTCTTTTCTAGCGCTCTACACTCTTTCATGATGGTGGTCATTCTTCTTTTTTGCTCTGAAATGTTTTCGTTGTCATGCCATGTCCTAACTGTTGTAGTCCTAAATTAGGATACTGGCAACTAGTAATTCCTGTTTCCTAGACCACTAAAAAGGATTACACTGAGTTGGATAAAGTTTGCTTCCTGTTGTTTGGTAGGTGGTATTCGACTCATCAATGGTTCCTCTTGGCCAAGTTACATCCAGAGGAAGTTGTATATTAGCAGAGGGAGTTCTGCAGACAGCAACTGAACCAGGAAAGCAAAAGCTGGAACTCAAATTAGAAAAGATTCTTCACGTTGGAGTTGTTGATCCAATGACTTATCCTTTCACAAAGACAAAAATGCCTTTGGATTTCCTGAGGAACTACTCGCATTTTCGGTCTCGTACAACAGTGGTAACTTCAATGTTCCAGTGCTTTTTGGATTATTCAATCACATGAATTTGACTGGTTTTCAGAAGTAGAAGAGAAAAATAGTTTTTCTTGGATCGTTCACAGCAAGTTTTTCAGTTATCCCTGAACACATAGAACATGTCACGCTTTTCTTCATGATGCTGATGTTCACTTTCCCATGTTCAGGCAGCATCAGTTGCTCGAATTCGTAATGCAGCTGCATGTGCTACTCAGATATTCTTCCAGAATCATGGGTTCCTATATGTGCATACACCCATTATCACTACTTCAAATGCCCAAGGTGGCAGTGCAGTATTCCAGGTTACAACTCTCCTGAGCGAAGCGGAAAACATGGAGTTGAAGGCAGTAGGTGATTATGGTCAAGCTGAGGTGGAAGCTGCAAAGGCATCCCTTAAGGAAAAAAGTGATAGGATAGAGGAACTAAAAAGAAGTGACAGTAACAAAGAAACACTAGCAGTAGCAGTGCAGGATCTTCAAAAGACCCAACAACTGACATCCGAAATGGAAGCACGTCTAAGACTAGAATCGGTATTTGAATATAAGGATGGCAAGCTGAACTTCGCAAAAGATTTCTTTTCTCAGAAGGCATTTTTGACTTCATCTGCTCAGCTTCATCTTGAGAGCTATGCATGTGCTCTTGGTAATGTTTATACATGTGGTCCAACATTTCAAGCAGAAAAGGATCAAGCTGCAAAGTGCTTAGCTGAGACATGGATGGTGGAGGCTGAACTTGCCTTCACAGTATTGGAGGTGTGCTTTCTCTTGTTTTTTCTTGCTGATGATTACTATCACGTAGATGCAATAGGATTTACCTTTCATTGTAAAGCTTCTGATTCTTCTGTTCAGTATTGCTGTTTATTTATCTGGGAATTGTTATTTGTGGTTATACTTCTTGAGTTCAACATGAAGAGGTCATGCTTAATTTCAAAGGAGGTCTTTTTCAAGTTAAACTAATGGAGCTCTTCTTTTTTTTTTTTTCAAATGGTGCAATGCATTCTTGTCTCAATACTTCCATAGCAACTTGCATATATGATTAGAAGTTGAGGGCTTCAACTTTTTCTGAACTAACATTGAAGAGATCTTTATTTTTCAACACCAGGAAACAATGACCTGTGCAGAGGATTATTTAAAATTTCTGTGTCAGTGGATCCTTGATAATTGCCTTGATGACATTAAGCTACTATCAGGCAGAACTAAGAAACGCAACCTGGAGTTCCTTCGATTGGCAGCATCGAGCGTATATGAGAGAATTACTTACATAAATGCAATTGAGCTTCTGAAGAAAGGAAACTTTAAAATTGACTACGGAATGCAACTAGGCGATGAACATGAAAGGTCTCTCTCTCTCTCTCTCTCTCTCTCTCTCTCTTCCCCCCTCCTCCCCCCCACCACAAAGGTGACTGTTTTCTGAACGATAGCCCAAACTTTTTTATGACTTCTACTCCAGTTTCCCAGTCTTTTGTCAGCAATGCTACCTTTATATATTTGTTAATGATGCTTGCAGATATTTGAGAGACCTCAAAACTTTTTTCACTTCTACTTCAGATTATCAATCTTTTGTTAATGATGCTGATTTGTTTATATTTGTCAATGATGTTTGCAGATATTTGACAGATGAAACATTCAAAAAGCCAGTCATTTTGTACAATTACCCAAAAGAGCTAACTCAATTTCATACTCGAATTAATGATGATGGAAAGACAGCAGCTGCTTTTAACATTCTTCTGCCTAAGGTAAGTATTAAACAGTAATAGCTCTCAATGAACTGACTTGGGTTGGCGGTGAGAGAGTAGAGGGATTTATTGTTTTTCCTTGTACAAGTATCTTAGCAAGGTAGTCTTAGATGCAAGAGCCATACTTTGTTTGCAGCTGTGGTTCGTTCATTCTGGTAATGATATAATGACTTGGGTTGGTGAATTTCTTTGTTAAGGGTCAAGTTTTGATTAAAGGAAGCCAAAGGGAGGAGCGCTTTGAAGCCATTAACGAAAGGTACCAATATTTTGCAGATGATGATCTTATTATTGAACCTCCCTTCTTTGTTGATCCATACTACCTTAACTGTTAGAGGACATAGTGGTTCTTAGAGAAGGAAAAAGGTTATCAGAGAGAGGAAAGAAAACTCTGATGGACAAGTGAAGTCGAGTTTATGCATTCATGGCTTATGTCCAGGATTCTTTTTTTCGTTTTTTCTTCTCATGTCCATACTCTCGTCCTTACCGACTATGCATCCCTGGCATTTTGTTTTTGTAGTTTGGTGTTTGTCACATTTTATGGATAATTTTTCTTACAGCTCAGATGGGCAAATCTTTCAGATTTAAAATTTGAAAATCCTGTCCATTTGAGGCACAGACCAAACATATGGAGAACTTACATATGGATGTTGTAGACCTTATAAATCAGGAAGAGGAGGAAGAATCACTTAAACAACTAAGGCACGTGAAATTTAAGAACTGTGTACTTTTTCACATCATAAAATTTAATGAAAAATACCCATATAAGTTGCAAGGCTTGGCAAGTTGAGTGTCTATCACCTTTCTACTAAAGCATATCACGTGTGGTAGTTGAACTCATTGATTTCATGATATGGGGTTATTATTTCAACCACGAGCTCATGGATTTAACCACACACTACCTCTCCTCCCACACTATCTATCTATCTATCTATCTATCTATCTATCTATTTATCTATCTACATTTAAGATCTGACTCTATCTATCTATCTAGATTTAAGGTCTGGCCTAACGATCAGAAAGTTTTGATTTAAAATGTAGATCTAGATATCTATGCTCTGAGTTTATGAAAAATTTGAGGCATTGAATTTTGTAATCACTGACTTTTGGAGGATATTCTCTTACAGGTTCCAAGAGTTGGGGCTGCCAAAGGAGCCGTATGAGTGGTACCTGGACCTTCGCCGGCATGGAACTGTCAAACACTCTGGGTTCAGTCTTGGGTTCGACAAGATGGTGCAATTCGCGACCGGACTCGATGACGCCAGAGATGTCATTCCTTTCCCTAGATTTCATGGCAAAATAAAAAACTAACACCCTTCGTCCATGGGATTTATTGTCAAACATCTCAAGTATAAACAGGGAGAAGAAGGACATATCATCCTCCCATGTATGTAATAAACATTTGTGAATACAGTGATGCATTCAGGGAAAAGGAGAAGGAAATACATGAGTGTTGATTATTTTCATGGGAATTTCACCTTCTTTCTGAATTTTACGATTTGCCAGTATAAATCGGCCCCGCCCATATCAGGTTTTTTATTTAAAATATTTTGAAATATTTATTAAAGTAAAAATGCTTATTTTTCCAACCCTTGTATCAAGGAGCAGATTGAGCACAGTATCATGCCTGAGATCTTGAGATGATTTTGTGGATGTAAAAGGGTTCAGGTTGGATCCAGCCTTTTACCAGACTTGACTTAATCAGGTTCGGAATCAGATTCTTGCTTTGTTCTAAAAAACTGACATTTATCAGCAATATGGTCATATCTTTGTCAGATCTATGTAGGGTATCTAATTTAAATATGGATTCGGGTGTGCAACTGCATGCCCAACTGAATGCAATTTACAATTTTGGATCCGGATTTAAGTCCAACTGAGAAGATCCGAAAGTGGTTGTTTACCTTTTTTTTCATAAATTCAACATAAGAAGAAAAAAGAACAGTTGACAATTGAGAGAATTGAACATGCCCAACTGAATGCAATTTACAATTTTGGATCCGGATTTAAGTCCAACTGAGAAGATCCGAAAGAGGTTGTTTACCTTTGTTTTTCATAAATTCAACATAAGAAGAAAAAAGAACAGTTGACAATTGAACAATCGGCCGGCCGGTCCATAAATTGCAAATAAATTAGAGATGCCAACTGTTGCCTCTTTAAAAGGGAAGCTTTCATTTTAGTGCAGAAAACTCCCTTAGTGCAGTGCAACTGACACGATAAAAATTCGTTTTTGATGACACAAGATCAAATGCCATTTATGAAATATGATGAAATTTATAAAAAACTTCCCTACAATGGGTAATATGAGAAGAAAGTAAGAATTGAAAAAAAAAAAGTGCTTAACATCCAATTAAGAAATTTGATTGGGTTTGAATTTAAGAAATAACATCTGGTCGGATTCATCAAATTTAGATTTGTATCCACATTTGATTTCAAGTAGACATCTTACATGAATTGTCCATATATTTTAAAAGTCGGTTCTTAACATGTCAGAATGCGATCAAATTTGATTGCATATTCAAAAATCGGATTTAGATCTGGATGAAAAAATAAAAGAGCAGATTTAGATCAGACTTGTATTATGAATTTAAAAATTGGATTTAAAAATTCGATTAGACTCTCTGTTGATGATTGACCGTTGCGTTTATAAGCGTCTAAACTACAATAGACGGCTTTTTCGCAAAGGGGTTTCAGTCGGTGTCAGGGGCGGAGGCAGGTGTGGGCAATTACCTACACAGACTCATAAAAATAATTATTTTTATATTTTGACAATTATAGCACTTTTAAGCTCATTAAAAATTTAAAATTTATTACTAGTGTCTCTTAACCAGGCTTCACCCTCTCAGAGAGATCGAATGAACCATTCTCGGTCGTGCTGGCATGATATCATACATGGCTTCGCATCAATGCATCCTATTTGATAAATAAGATTGCATCATGTTGCCTGACATTGGAAATAGATTTTTAAATTGAAGGTTTCGTTCCAGGTCAATCCCTGATTTTGAAGCAATTGATGAATTTATTGCAATTGCTACTAATGAAGTTAGTTCAGACATTGATTCATTCCTGTGAGTATTTTTTCCTTTCAGTGAAATGGATAAGTATTCTTTGCAAGAAAAAGAAAAAAATTGGATTTATATAATGGAAAAATTGACTAGTTTTTCGAAGGACGCGAACCTATTTTGTTAGGGAATTGATAAATACGAACTTGTTTTAAGAATATGTATGTCATCATATGCATGATATTCAAGCCAAAGGATGAACTTGCAAAACACAATGAACAAAAACTGTTCATGCCAATGATGAAATATGCATGTCCTTGAGAGCCCAAGGCCGCATCAAGGCTCGGGCGTCGTGACAATGCACCTTCTTCCAGTGCATTTGAAAATGAAGAAACCTTCAGGGGTTGTTCGCTGTGGGCAACTGCCCACATCAGCCCATATGTGGTTCCGCCTCTGTCTTCAGTTTAGTGCCGTATTTTGCTATATAAGATCCAAGATAGTATATTTCATGTGAATCGAACTAACTATAATATGGGATTGTGACAGGGTTGAGCATCCTTCTTCTAATCATAGGAAGTATATATATATATATATATGTATATATATATATATATATATATATATATATATTATTTGAGATAATATTTCAATTTTTTTTTAAAGGGTAGGCCTTGCAAAAGCATATTCATTGTGAAATACTACTTATTATCTCAGTTATTCTTTTGCATGTTGGAGAAGGCACTACTTATTCACTGCTGATTATGAGTTTTTAAGTTTGTGATTGTCAACTTAGTGATGTCTACAAGTCATTCATACAAAAGTTGCAAGGGAAAAGGGTTTCACCCTCGGCTGCACATGAGCTAACGCCCATGCCAATGTTGTCAAAATCGACTTTGGGACTGAACCCGCCGAGAAACTAGTTCAGTGATTAATAGGCATACTCGGGAGTTTCAGATGAATTAGTTGTGACTCGGGAGTTCATATATATATATATATATCATTTTTTCAAAATGCAAAAATATTTAGAAAATTTATAAATAAAAATTCCTAATAATATTTAAAAGAATATTTAAGGATTGACATGTGACATTATTTGAATGAGTGAGTGAATCGAATTTGGCTGATTGAGTCCGGCGTTGACATTGTGTAGCCAGCAAAATACATACTAAGAATATTAACAACACTTGACAAAGCTTTCAAAATCATTGTCCCCTAGTTACAGTAAAGAGAGAGAGAGAGAGAGAGAGAGAGAGAGAGAGAGAGGGAGAGAGAGAGATTGGTATATAACATAGTCTTAGGTGCTAAACTAATAAGTGCTAAACTAATAAGGAATCATTTTGGTCATCCATCTTTCCAAAAAAATGATTGAAATAAACATAAAAGAAAAAAATTGTTAATTAATGTTAAATGACTTAAATATTATATCATCTTTCTCCTTTTCTTTCAACCGTTCATCTCATTCCTTACAATAATTTAGCCAGAAGCATACCCTCTCATGTAGTATTTTCCGTCCTCCTGATATTGTGAGACTGCCTAATATATTGAACTCCTAACTTGTTGAAAGAAATAACCAGTTAACCAGTCAGAATTTTCAGTTGACAACTTGACAAGACTTGGACAACCTTAATAAAATACTATTTTCTGTGGATATGTAATGTTTTCCTTGGGAATATCACGTCCATCCGGCAGATTGTACATGAAAATGAGCGAGAAATGTAGAAGATAATTTTGACTGATCTGTCGAGTAAAAAATGACCATCCACAGAGTAAGATGCTTCAGTGTCTACATTTGTAAAGTTATCATTTTACAGAAGACAGCTTCTCTTTCCTTTTCTTCTTATGAAGATTGAAAATCAAATATCTGTCCCGAATTAAAATCTCCTGATTTTTCCTTATACAGATTCTGATGCACCCACCGCTCACCGTTGGCCATACCTGCTACTTTTAGAGGAGGACCAACTTGCCCTCATCGTTTCGGTGTTCTTCTGCAGGTTCTTCTGTATATATGTTGCAGTATTATAAACTATATATTCAGTAAGAACTCGAATCACACCATGATTTTGTTTTCAAAAAGAGGTGGCAGTTTGGTCCTTAAGAATCCCGGAAATTGCGTCATACTCTCTCTCCATAATGAATAGAAATGAATGTGAGATGCAATTCAAGCTCTGCTGCGCAAGAAATTTAAACAAAGCATTGACTAACTAATAATGTCCACCTCTCACCCTCACACGTTTGTATGCCAACGTTTGGCTTCTCGTCCCCTCCAGCCTCCTGTCTCTTCTTTCTGTTTTTGCTTACTTCGTCTTCCCCATTAATAATGAGGGCGGGTTGTCTTGCTTGAACTGTACTCCCTCTCAAGATTTCCGTCATCTTCCTTACAATCCGCTGAAGATCTTACGTTGGCTTCCTTGTATGTCACGCATCAGAGGAGACCCACATTTTGCATCTCTCTGGCTTTTGGCGTTTGGGTTCCTTCTGGTTGAACTCTTTCTGGGACGGAGCTTTTTGTTTTTCTATTCGGACTTGAATTTGGTCTTGCTGGGTTTCTTTGTGCACAAAAGCCCTTCACTGTCTGTCATAGTAGAACCAGTTCAGTCCGGCGAATTCTTCGATTCTTCAAGCGGCATCTTTCTAACCAGTCCTGGTTTTGAAATTTGATACTTCATCCTTCCAATGGAAGGCGAAGATGGTGAAGAGTATCTCTTCAAGGTGGTGATAATTGGAGACTCAGCAGTTGGGAAATCGAATTTGCTGTCAAGGTATGTGAGAAATGAATTTGATTCAAATTCGAAGGCGACGATCGGTGTGGAGTTTCAGACGCAGAGCATGGAGATGGATGGGAAGGAGGTGAAGGCACAGATATGGGACACGGCTGGGCAGGAGAGGTTCAGAGCTGTGACATCTGCTTATTACAGAGGGGCAGTCGGTGCACTTGTTGTTTATGATATCAGCAGGAGAGCTACGTTTCAAGGGATTGATCGATGGTTGGATGAGCTTAAAAGTAAGAAGCTTGTCTTACGGAATGTTCTGTTTATTGATTTTTTTCTCTTCTTGGAAGCGAATAGCGCAGTTTATTTATTATTGTAGAGACAAATTAGCTGTGGTTGAATGGTCGCAACAAATTTAGTTTTGAAAGGGTCTTATGATTCATTTCTTTATATCATTGATTGCTATAATTCCATTGGTGTTTGCTGTAAATCATAATGTTTTTTTATCTAAAAGAGTTGGGGAAAAAGAGTTTCCTTCGCATAGTTGGAAACTAGGACAGAATTTCAGAAAGATGATTTAGATAAAATGTTCCCATCTTTTGTCCATGGAAATTTACGTCCTTGTTAACTGTTACCGTTCCTGGTCTCTTAAGCTGTTCAATGTGCTTTAGAAAAAGTTTCAAACAAGCTAGGGCGACCCAAACTCGTTGATGGTCATATATTAATTCTCATGCATTTTCTGGGATTCATGTTCAGAAAAGAGAAGGATCACAGTGAAAAGGTGTCATTGTTCTGGTCGGAAGATACAAAACTTGATCTCCTTTAACTTTATGTGAAATTTTCTCTACCACTTTGATTGACGTCTGACAATGAAGCTATGTTGAAAAATGCAGCCCAGTTAGACACAACCGTGGTACGGATGCTCGTGGGAAACAAGTCAGATTTGGCCAATATAAGAGAAGTCACTGTTGAAGAAGGCAAAAGCCTTGCAGAATCAGAAGGGATGTTCTTCATAGAAACATCAGCGTTGGATTCGACCAACGTGAAGACAGCGTTCGAAATTGTTATCCGTGAGATCTACGACAATGTCAGCCGGAAAATCTTGAACTCTGGTTCCTATAAAGCAGATCTACCCATAAATAGGGGTGTGAGCCTTTTCACCAATGGGGGTGATGGGCCTAAACCCAAACAAACTGCAAACATCTTCTCTTGCTGTTAGGACAGAAAGTAAATAGTTCCTAGTTCATAGGCAGCTGAGGTTGATCAGCTAGTATTTCTTGTTCTCTTTTGTTGTTCTGTTCTAGATGAAGAATTTCTGATTTTTGTTATTTGTCATGGCGAAAAGAGGACTAGCGGATGGAGAACCTTTTTTGTTTTTGCTGTCAAATAAAGCTAAGTTCCGTGTTAGTAGAATGATTGAACAACACCTGAATAAGCGTGAGTGCAAGAAGATTATGGCCATTCACTTTTATAATCAGCATTGTCTTTACTTCATGTATAATTTGATAACCATTCTTACCCAAACCACACTTTTATATTCAACTCTGTGCCTTCCATATAATTGCTTAATGAAAACCTTGTCGAATGAGGACTGTGAAGGATGTCAAGTTGAAGACCCTGGTTTCAAGTACTGCCATTTTGCAGCCTCCACTTTCTCACGTTGTTCTCTGTGTAAAGCTTGGTGCTTAGTGCTTACCCGAGGTTCTCCTTTGGAGAGCTTTTTTTTTTTATCACTCAAAAGAAAACTTGTTGCATGATTCGAAACCAATTTAATGAGAGGATGGTGATTGATCCTTCCATCTTCACGGGCCGCAATGAGCAGAAATTAATTTCTAGCCACATTATCATCAAACACCACCACCATTTCCACCACAATCATCACCAATGCCATTACTGCATCTTGTTCAGAATAAACAAGGCCTCATGGATAGGCATCTGCGGAGCACGGTGGAAAGACTAAGAGCATATAATTCGCATCAGTCCTTGACAAAGAGAATGCAACTCATCGTATGTAGAGCATCAATGTCTAGTATCATATCTGTTTGTGTGGAAACTACTGCTGGTTCTGTAGTCGTTACTGCTCAGTGGTACCTAAGGAAGACGTTTGTGATTAAGTCATTAAACCATGGAATGGGAAAGAGCAAAAAAAAATCAGGAAGTTAGCGACTCCTTTGTCTGTTTGTGCGGATACCATTGATGGCTCTGATTCTTTTCGTATAAATTCTTGAGAGGCTTTGTGCAGATACTATTGATGGCTCTGATTCTTTTCGTATAAATTCTTGAGAGGCTGAGACCTATGAAATTTCTGTGGCAGAGTAAGTGAATCAAATCGTTGCTCATTATAGCAGTTTCCTTTCTCCTAGCTAATGCGGTACAAAGTTCAGATGAACCCCTGGTGCAAAAACATTCTGCACCATCTCATATAAGGGCCATCAACATTATATATCCCAAGCTGGCTTACATAAACAACAAATAAAAAAACTATTGCCTGATATATTGCAGACAAAATGAACGACTATGATTTAAACCAGACTATAGCATCCACCTAGCTGTAGCTAGCTGCATCAGCATTTGGTAATAATAGATAGATGGCGGTGCCGCATAATCTGTGACATTCCTACTCAATCATGTGCTTCCTGATGAGCCTGAGATTTCCATTGTTTACCCTTCTCAAACCCATTCCTGGAATAGTGATAGTCTTCAATTGCTTGCTCAATCTCGGCTTGGGTGTTCATCACAAAGGGACCATACTGAACAACCGGTTCATTCAGAGGCTGCCCACCAATGAGAACAAATCTGACAGGCTTTTGGGATTTGTTCCACACACTGATGCCATCGCCACGGCTCAGAACCAGCACATAATGAGCAGTAACAGGTGCATTCTTGGCATCGCCAAGAACAGCCTCGCCTTCAATGATATACACGAATGCGTTCCAGGATTCTGGAATAGGCTGATGCATTTGAGCTCCTGGTTTCAATGTAAAATCCAGGAACATTGTGGGCGTCCTGGTATAAACAGGAGATTTGATTCCTAACGACTCTCCGGCTATAACTCGAACTTCTACGCCGTCCTTTTCTGTTCTTTTTACATCTTGCTTCTGCAACTCCTGATATCGAGGTTCAATCCTGCAATCAACAGTTATGAGATGACATTTTTCAAATAATATAGGCTTGTGCCTTTTACTTTTCAAAGTGAAAACACATTGTTTTGCCTTTTGCCTCATTACATTTTATCCTTGGCAGAGAGATTGATCCATAGCTGTAAGCCTTTCTGGGCCCCTTCCCCTGCTGGAAATTCTGAATGAATGATCCCTCTACCAGCAGTCATCCACTGCAAAAAGACTTCAAAGTTTTAGAACCAACCATTTCTTAAACGCTATCATGTTGCGGGATTAACATTCTTTTTTCTGGGGATAGTAGCCATTCTATAACCAGACCTGCAAATCACCAGTCCTAATTGTGCCCTTATGCCCTGCAAAATCTTGATGCATGAAAGCTCCCTGTAAATCAAATTTGCCTTTTCAGAATCTTTTAACTACAGATGAACAAAACAGGCAACGGCTTTGGATGGCATTCTAATCCAAAACATTCACGCACCTGCAGCATGTAAGTAACAGTTTCAAATCCTGCAAAACCAGAAACCCGGTTCCAGAAGCAAACTGTTAGATGCTCAGAGAGAGAGACAGAGAGAGAACAGCAGGCTTTAGTTATGATATATGATGAAAAAGAAGCTTCTCCAAACCTCTGTGAGGATGATCCGGGAAGCCGGCAGGAGCAGTAACTGCAATACCCAATTCCCCATATTGTTAGAAATTCCTCAAATTCAGATCTAAATTGAAAACCAACTTTCAGAAAACATATTTACCTGAAAATTCATCCAAAAGGAGAAATGGGTCCAAGCTCTTCAATTCCATCCTAGAAAAGGTCAAAATGACCACGTCAAAATGTTTACCTCGAACCAATTTCATAGCAAACGAAAGTGGACACAAGAAAGATCAATGTGGGAATTGAGAAACAGACCTCCCAATGCTTCTCCTGACGAAGGCCCCATCACCTTCCTGTTGTGGCCTTGCCAAGACTTTCTTCACGACGTGCCTTGGCTTCTTGAAAGAAGAAGAAGCGCGTTCTGGCTCTGCCATTCTGAAATGCACCTTAATGGATTCAGAAATTGATCACTACCAAGAAACTGAGAGATCATTGAGGTACCGACGCTACCAAATTCGACTTGAATTTATAGGCAATCATTTTTGGACGTGCTCACCTTTTTTCAATCGTTTTCCATAGTTTGCTCTCCGTTCATTGTATTAAGAATTTTCAAACGAAGGTTGGTTGGCCGTTCCCTCAAGTTTGTTCTTCAATCTGAAAAGGTTTTGGGCCCTCTCTGTGACCTGAAATCAAAGTCGATGGCATCATGTGACGCGATCCTGACGAGGGCAACGCCTCGTGAACAGTCATATTTTGATATCGGCCGTTTGTGATAAAGCAGAAGCCAGGGGGGACCAAAAGAAAGGAAAGAACAAATTCGCTAAATATTTCGTCATGCTTACATCGTCCATCTAGTTAGGAAATTTTAGGAAAATCTAGTTAACTGAATACTTATACCAGTATTTTGAATACATCTATAGTAATTGGCAGATCCCAAACCACCAGGTGAAGGACAAAAACCAGACCATTAAAAAATGATTACTAAAGATTTTTTTTTCTGGGTATAATCTAACCATATGGCTATGAACCTAATAATGTTTTAACAAAAATCATACACTAAGTTAATCATTTTTAGTTTACTGGTTTTTCTAGTGATCAAAATATGAACAACTCTTATGACACCAAATTTTTTATAGTAAAAATAAATGTTAAAAACAACTTGAATTAAAACATGTTTTATGTTGAATTAGTGTTTTCAAACCTAATAGAATGTTCATATTTGATTTACAATCAGTTTTTATCCTTGACCTAAGTGGTCTGGGATATAACCAATTTTCCTAGACACACAAACGCACACGATATTGCTCACATCTAAGTTATCCAATGTAGATTAGTTATAAGTTATAAATTAAGTTGTTAACCAAAAAAATTTGATCGCCATTTTCATTTTTCGAAATGTTAAATTGAGTCCTCGTAAGTAATTGGATCACATACTCAGTTAAATATACAAATATTCATATTGTGTGGTTCTTATATTTAAAAAGGTTTATTGGCAAGTGCAAAAACGATCTTCTACAATTCAGCTGATAATCGCCATTTTTTATCGAACTAACTTCTTATTTATGAATTGAGTATCTTTATACTCGAAACTACTGTACCCCATTCTATCGTTACAACCTTTTTTTTTTTGCTGCAAACTTGCTTTACTTGAGTGCATTATAGAATTTCAGTATATGCGATTCTTGGGAAAGAATGTATTTTCTCCACGTTATAAAATCTCTTTAAAATTAATGAGGTATTTTAATATTCCTGCATGCCTTTGATTACACACACAAGGCCATCTAAGGTGGTAGGCACATGCATTAATAATGCATACCACTCTGGGGATTTCCACCTTATATAACTACTTAAAAAAAAAACCTTTAAATTCTAAATCAAATAAATCAAGTCTATTGATCATACGTAAATACACACCATGCTAACATCATTAAACAAGGCCAAAGCTATGGCTACAAAGTTTTTACCTAGAAAATTAAGAAGAACCATTAGTCACAAAATAGGGGATTAAAAAACTTTTATCGATTAAGTTCAAGGGGCATAACATAGTTGGTTGAGCAGAAACTGCATTGTTGGTCAGATTTTCATGGTGCTACGCCCTTGATATTGCAAAGTGTAGGATCATGACATTTTTCAAAGGATGTACCACTTACTCAAATTCCCGACACAGCCCAAGATCATGAAGGTACGAGGAATGAAGAGCCTTTTAACATGTTTTTTAAGTGGAGAATTGTTAACTTCCTACTCATCCAAGAAATCTTCTTGGGTTTGTAATAATCATCCTGCATTTGTTTGGTGCATAAGAGAACTATATTTATTGTCAAGTTCCAAGCCACAATCGAGCTGTAAAACCATGAAAGTCAGGACTTATCAGCAATTTGCCACCGTTTGCTTCGCTAATGAACACTTGTCCAAGATTGGTCGCGTTCAATTTTTCTAAAGCAAAATGAGTGGACACTGCGCTTGAATGAATGATTGGCTGGTAAGCACGAAGGAAAAATCTAGCAGTGTTATCGGCACCTTTAGTCAATGTTTTCCAGCTTGAAAAGCACTCTTCCTTACCAAACAAACGCCAGATAGGAAAAGATCCCACGCCAGCTTCTTTGCTAACCTCAACATCATCATCAAATCTGTGTTCCTTATGTCACGACATTTGGGAGCAAGAAGAAAAAATGACTACATGGACAAAATTCCACCACACTAAAACACCTGTGAAAATTTTGACCGTGAAAACTGAAGAAACAGGGAAATTAGAATAGTTTCAAGGATAATATTTTTAATGTGGAAGAAACTGAAGATGCTAATGATGGGGGATCCTAGCAATGTCGTCAGGTTCTTCGGACTAAAGGGAGAGAGAGAAACACCAAATAAAATAAAATAAGAATATATAATAAAATTTAGAAACAAAAATCCTTTATATACAAAAGTAAACAGCAAAAACAAAATAAAAAAAATGAAATATATAATAGCATCATAAAAAAAATGAAAAGAGAGAGTAGATAGACGGAGCAACAGAATCACCTAATAGCAAACGAAAAACGGTACGATAGCAAAGTAGACATCCCTAGTTTTATCTTCTTCTAATTAGCGATGGCGACCAACAAGAATTGATCATATCAAACCAT
Source organism: Nymphaea colorata (assembly GCF_008831285.2). Taxonomy (NCBI): domain Eukaryota; kingdom Viridiplantae; phylum Streptophyta; class Magnoliopsida; order Nymphaeales; family Nymphaeaceae; genus Nymphaea; species Nymphaea colorata. The sequence continues at coordinate 9,804,140 of NC_045139.1, forward strand.
CAATTACGCCAATCTATGGATTTCGACACTCAAATTTAAAGTCTTAAACAATTCCTTGGAGAGTACTGTTGTCCAATTTTCCATCTTAGCAGTGGATCCATTCTCATACTTAGACCCGATCGGATGAGCTCGTGGTTTGTGTACCGGCTTCAACGTTCATTCATCGCCTCCTCTGGTACCATGAAAATATTACATCGGATTTCAGCACGTCCGTTCTCTTCCTGAATCCAGATCTAGACGCAAATCCATATCCATGGAGTCGAATTTGGTTCCGATGAGCATGATCAGTCGCCGATCTGACCAAGTTTCAGCAAAGCCCTAAGGTGAAAGGCCGCCTCGCCGAGTTCTGAAAGCAGAGAGGGGGAGGAAGAGTGGCCAATGGCCATGGGCAAAGAGGGGGGAAGGCCAAGAAGGGCAGGAGTGCCTCCTAAGCGCAAGAGAACGAAGGGCCTCCACCCCAAACCGCGTTCCTTCAAGGGAGTCAAGCCCACCTCCACCACCAACCCGGAAGGCATCCATGAGAGAAGCAGAAAGCGGCACGAGAAAGAAAGGAAGAAGAAGAACAAGAAGCAGAGGAACGAGGAGGACGAGGAGGAAGAGGGGGTGCTGGTGAAGGACATGGAGGGGGAGAAGAAGAACGCTTCCACCCGTCATGCACAAACAATCTCGCCGGATGCCTCCCCTTCTCAACAGTTGCAGTACTTTTTCGATAGGCTTCGGTCCGCTGTTGGAGTCACACTTTCTTCCCTCGAACTGGAAGAAATTTCAGGTACCATTGTTTTCCTTTTATGAATTATCACTATTAACTTGTTATTGCTGCTTATTGGTTTTTAAGCATGTTGGGAGATTGAAGAGGGTTTTGAATTGGACGACGGCTGTATGCCCTGTAGCTAGATAGAATGTGGTAAAGGTTTAATGGTATGCTAACTAGCCAAGCACGTAATGCTGCTAGAGTGGTAGGGTCCTGAATTGCGTAAAGTGGGCCTAGCATTGTAGCAGGAGTAATACTAATAGTCGTAGGTTGCTACTTGTAGCAGTTCTGTAACGGTAGTAGTAGTAATGGCGGTAGGATTTTAGTCCTCATAGTTCACGGTTGTTGAAATTTAGCGTTTGGTTTGCTTGGTTAGGTATTGTCTTTTCTTATCTTATATTTAACAATAGTTGCACCAACTCATAATTCGTTTCTCCTTAGTAGTCTCAGGAGGGCCTATACTCTTTGTAATCGTTTTTTCATGGTGGAAATACGGTGGCTGCAAATTGAATAAGTAAATGATAGCTTGATTGCGCAGTACTTCTTGGGAAATCCTCTTTATGATGGTCATTTTCCTGTGTATTACTTGAGGTTAGTGTATTACTTGAGGTTAGTGGACGAACTGCAGCACATCAAAAGGAATACCTGGGAAGTACTTCCCTGAAATTTGTAAGGAGTGATGAGGAAGAAATTTCATGTTTCAGATAGTGGGTTTGCCATTTTTTCTGGCCAAACTTTGTACAGTATTTAGCAGTTCTGTGTCGCTTGCTGGGTTGTTATCGGATTCAAGTGCCATGCGCATCTATATGAGCAAAATATTGACCATAACACTATATTTTGCGTTCTTAGATTCGAGCGTGGTGGAGCTCCCCCAAAGTTTAGGTCGTGATGTTGGAAACTTTAACAAGCATATAAAGGCTATCTTTGGTGATTCATGGAAAGCGACACTTTGTCAAAGCCAGCTTGTGGAAGGAAAAGTTGATGCAGGTAGCCCTGCTGTGCTTATAATCTGTGCTTCAGCTTTGAGGTCTTTGGAACTGCTCAGGTATGTCTTTATTTTCCTTATTTTTTTTTTTAATAATTAAGAACTTGCGAACTGGAAGTCTGACTGTTGATGATGAGATTACTTGAGTTATTGAAATTAGTTTGTTTATATGAATGGAAAAATGTTGAAAACAACTTATGTGTGTGTGTGCACACACACTCACACACACATCTCTCTCTGCAATCACCAAGTCATTCTTGAGTGTGAGAAGGTACATAAATAATAGCTTGTAGATATCTCTTTCAATCATGCAGAGCAGACAATATAAGCAATGGACATATATTTGATTTCCAAGAAGAACATGCCTCATGTCTTTTATTCTTCTTTATTTGCTCAACGTGGTGATGAGTTTGAAATAGATTGTTTCTTAGTTTAATCTGTCTTTTCTTTTACTTTTATTTTTGTAAATAAAGAAAGAGAGGGAGAGAGAAGACAAAAAGGGAAACAATTTTGAAAAGGAATACAATAGAGTGTGGATGGGGTGCCAGTCGGAGCTGCATCCGCACCCACACCCGCATCGCGTCGATGCGAGTGCTGCCCCTTTTTCTTGAAGAGTCAATGTGACATAGATTTTAGCCTCTCACTCTTGCATGATTTTGGATATGAACGAGCAATTCACAGAAAGTGTTTGTGTTTTTCATCAGAGGTCTACGAACTCTGACAAGAGAATGCCGTGCAGTAAAGCTGTTCTCAAAGCACATGAAAGTAGAGGAGCAGGTATCTTTTGTGTCTGAATGCTTATGATAATTAGCAAACCCAGTGAGCCAATCCTAGAAAACCTGGACCAGACTTCAACTGAGAATCCTATTATGATTTATTTATGCAATTTTCTGAAATGTGGTTAGATTTAAGTATCCTATTTTGCTGCTATTATAGGTCTCCTTGCTCAAGAGTCGTGTGAACATTGCATGTGGCACCCCTAACAGGTAACTGAAGAAGTTTTTCCTCTCTATTTTTTTTTATTGTGTTGAAGATTGGGAGCTGTGAATGAATAATCTAATATCTCATTTATAATATGTTTTATTATTTTTGTTTGTGCCTTTTTTTGCTTCTAACTAGGACTCTATAATTCGCTAACAATCTTCCAATAATGCTTATTTTCCTTGACCCTTTTTTGCTTTTAGACTTTATATTCTTACTTGCAACTTGACCTGCACTATGAATGGTTATAACTTTTTGTCAGTCCCAGTTGCAAATGGTAAATTTGGTATGTTTGGTTCAATTTTTTTTTTTTTGTGAGGCTGATATTGGCATATGCTAATAATTAATCCAAATAATAGATGACAGAAGGTCACCTCATCCCTCCGAAGAAGTAGGAGAAAGACAGAGAACAAACTCATTTCTGGGAAAGAAAATCTACAAAACATTCTTATAAATAAATCCAGGCCCATGCTGGCAGAATCTAAACAGGTAGCAGGGGATATGCGGATGTTGTACCACAATGCTCTGGCTTTTTGCGACACTTAGTTTTCAGGACGTGCACACTATGAAATAAAATTCAACCGTTATGCAATATCTATGCTAGTTACTATTACAGGAGTTTTCTGCTTTATAAGCTGTTATTTAAACATCTGTTTGTCGGGAGCGTAGCTTAAGTCTTGCCACTAATACATTCTGCTGAACTTAAGTCTTGCTACTAATACATCCTAGTGAACTTATTGACTTATCGTTAAGGGTGATGACAGCAATAGCCTCCTCTGTGGTCTATTTTATCTTTTGGTTGTATATGATGACATTGCTTCCCCTTCATAAGCTTCATGCAGTGTTTACTGTGAAATTTATGCCAGTTCATTTTATTCTTCATTTTGAGCCCCTTATTTTATAGTTATGGTTTGCAGGATTCAAAAGTTGATTGACATGGATGCATTAGTTCTTTCACGGTTATCTGTTATCGTGATTGACATGCACCTTGATGCAAAGGGCTATTCACTGTTGACTCTTCCACAAGTCAGGTAAATTTTTTTCTAGTCAGCCGGAGAAATTTCTTTTTACCCTGTAAAATCTCATTATTCGTGGACCTTATTTTTCACTTTTGGCAATTCACAGCTTGGAGTTCTGGGATTTGTACAAGACCCACTTTCATGGTCTCCTGCAAGGTGGAAAACTGCGAATATGTTTCTACTAGTGAGTCAGATTACAGATGCTAGATGAATGGGCAGACGTCTGCTCACAAGTTTTGTGATGTGAAAGGAGCTGACAAAGCCAAGTTGATCGCCGGAATTTTTTGTTAATTAGTTTGTAACTTGTAAATTCTGCTTATACAGTTCTTGATAAGTAATTCATGAAAATGGCTGAAGAAATGTTTGTCATTATGTGTTCACTATTTCTCATTTATTTTTGCTCCCTATTATTGACAACCCATCTAAAATTCATCAGCTGAATAGATTTTTATTCTTTTGGCACACACAATTTTCAAGTGCTCTCACTTGATTGTGTGCAGTTTGAACTTCTACATCCATTAACGGATGCGTTTATGACAATCCATCGATGAGCCCCCCACCTCCCATTTCATAAAAGCAAAAACATGAAATAAAACAAGAATCAATGGATCCAGATGTTAAAAAACAGGACCATAATAAAGAGAGCTGCGATGAGCAGTACCATGTCGCTGGACGGATCTTGTCAAGCCGTGAGAATACTAGGGGAGAAATCGAGACCTTTTTCGAAGGTGAGAAAGGATCTGCGGAAAGAACTCTGTACATAAAACACAATTACAAAAAACTGAACTGAAAAGCAAAAACTACACACAGCAAAAGTACCAACAATTTGGGCAGGAACATACGGGGTTCCTCTAAGTTATGGATTTACCAAGCTATAAGCTATATAATTGTAGAGTTTCAACAGCAACATCTAATGGGGAGATGTTTTATCCAGTAAGCAAGATGCATGTTGGATTTGTGCTTAGGATGGATGGTGCCCCTACCTTCCAAGGGTGACCTGATTCACCAAGGGCAGAGTGATGAATTTTTTTCAGGGGCGAGCCAAACGGTTCAATAAATTTATCCAAGTAGGGCCAAACTAAACTCGAATTCAAAAAATACATTACGCAACCAAAATTTTTTAATTTTTTTAATACCAATTTTTTTTTTCAATTACCTGGGGTCGGGCCATGGCCTAAGCGGGCCCCCCTCTCCCTCCACCCTAGATTCACCCAAGCCATCAACAGGAGCAATTTGGATTGCTTTCGGCCACCTACCAGCGAAAATACTTGTAGCCATCCACATTTGAAATTTGAGGAGTTGAGATTGGTGTTGAATGGTTGACAAATCTGATCCAAATCTTCGAGCTTTAGCCTGATTTTTTCTTTGCTGACCTGTCACAATCTACTATTCCTCATGACCCAAATGCTTCAAATCGTGGTGTGAAAACATAGCCAACAATCTTTCTTCTACAATACACCATTAATCTCAAGTCTCAAGTATCGTGTATATTACCATTTGTAGTCCAAAGAAGTAGCATTCATGGGAATCAAACTAAAGACACATTGTTCCATGAACCTGCGCTATTTCTTGAGGTTGGGTTCATGAAATGACAACAATATGTTATAGTCACCAAATGACCTTTTTTATGCCTTAGTACGGCACCTAACCTCCTCAAATTGAGAGGCCAGGATGAACTCAAATAGAAAACATGCATTTGGTAGAAATTCAAAACTGATATGAAGGTAGGGGAGTTCTTCACATTGGAAAAGAGCGCACAGGCACTGACCATATCACCATTTGCCATGGCAAATCTAATGTTACCATAAAGAAAACATAGTCCTTAAGGGGCCGTTTCGGAATAGTAACATTATGTTACTATTCCAAACACCTAACCCAAGAATTGGTTAGATACATTAGACACTTAAAAGTGTCTACCTATTGTTTGAGCATCAAACAGTACCAATGTTTTACTTGTGCCAAAAACGCATAAAGACTCATTTAATAATAGTAACAAGTTATTACTCTCTCATGAATCTGCTTTGGAAGAGGCACAACACTATGTTACCATGGCCTATGAATTTATAATTGAGATAAATTCATGGGACAGTTAACTTGCTACTGTTGCCAAACATGCTCTAAACAGCTTCTAAGAAGGTTATAACAAAGAAAAGAAAGCAAAGATTGGAGACATGGGAATTGAGGTAACCTGCTATTAATGAGCTTAGACGGCTGAGTTCCACTTTCCAGACTTTCATGGCACGATACACAATTCTAGCACTAGTCATCCGATCATGTTCTTGGGATCTGCCCAGCCTTTCCCGCGGGCCTGCAGGGGTCACGGTTGCGGTTGACGCCCTCAAACCAATGTCAATAAAATTGGGCTTTCAAGCCAAAACGACTCAACAATTTGGCGAGTCTAATCGTAATCGGAATTAGAATCATATATGAGTCGGATTGATTAATGATCAGAAATAAGTTTCAAGCTTTAAAAAGCAAATAAAACTTAAAAAGTATTATAAAAGAAAAAAAAGAAAATTAAAAATAATATAAATGCATAAATACTTAAAAGGAAAAAATAAAACGTTAAAAACGTACATTTGCAGATAAATTTGGGCCCGGGTTTTGGATGTCGGGCCGGCTGGCCGGATGCTCACGCTTGGCTAACTTTTGAATCGAACTAAAACAGGACCAATCAGACTTGAATAAGCGCCACTGCCTCAAACCATAAGAACCAAGCAAAAGCATAACTTTCGTAGTTAATATATTGCTAACCACCTTACACCAATATTCGTGAGGCAGAAACAGCCAACACAATATATATGGTGATATGCTCATTTTGGCTTATATTGGCACAGAACTGATCGTTAGCACTATACGTTCTTGCTATATAATGATAATAATAATAATGATTTTATTATTATTTTATTATTAAGGATGATGATGATGCCGCTCTTAAAACTTGGAAGCATAAAAAAAAATGCTTCGCCGTTGTCAGTTGGTTTGCCGATAGATGAACAATCTGTTAAGACAAAAGGCATACACAGTGCCGTCTCCAGTGATGAAACCCGGTTACTCGCTTTAATCCATTTTTCATATGCCATTAAAAGTGGGAGTAAGGTTGTGCGGATGATTTAGATAGTATTATCAGATATTTTGTTTTGTATACATATTCATCTACTCCTATTTGATAAAAAATTAAATTTAGATTTAACTAGCAGTTGAATTTGATTTTTTCGTAAAATTTTATTAACAAATAAAGTGAATACATATACGATTATGGCAAACATCCAAACTTGAGTATTTGTAATAAAAAGATGACTATATGAAAATTTTCGACATAGTTGTGTACGATATATTTGAATTCGACTTCGAGTCAAATTAAGTAGCTAGCATCCACTTAATCGGATATGCTAATACATAGTGATATCCTATCACTAGAAAAAACTTTGGATCATGCATTCAAGAATCTTGTGTGCAACTGGTATGAGCTCTCTTTCTGTCTCTGCGATCTCTCTTACACATGCACATGACTCACAAGTGTGGTCTGCAAAAGAAATTAAAGATTAACTGAAAGAAACGAATGTTGGTCATTATCATAAATAGCTCTATGAACTATTTTCATCATCAATTGTGTTCCGTGCAGTCTCTTCCAGGATTGATGACGAGTTCTACGCACTGCATCCATTTACTCACAACCGAGTAGTTTTGAAGAAATATTCAATGAACCAATCCGGCACGAAAGCTTCTAAGTTTAGTAGAGGCTGGATGAAGAAGAGGAGCACCATATCCGCCATCCACACCGCCGACGAACTTTCAGGCGTTCGAATCGCTGGAGTTCGTCTTATTGATCACACTCTCCAGAAAACAGATCAGCAAGCCCATGACAACGACGGCGGAGATGTATCCTTCCATCCAAACTGCACCGGGCTTGAGGATGCTTAGACCTATGAGCACATTGGTAACTCCCAGAAAAACTGCAGTTGCTCCGATGAGTTTGTGAAGCAAATTCCACTGAGGCCTGAGTCTATGCCCTTCCTGTGGCGTATAAAGCAAAGCAGCAACCTACACCAACATAAGCAAAGAAGGGAAACTAAAAGATAGAACAACTACGAATCTAGATCGATGATCAACCCATATTCAAGAATACTCAGAGTGATCATTGTGAAGTAACAGCCACAGAAGTTTCAATGAAGGACTGTGTGGTACCTGGAAGCTGGAAAGGAGAAAGAGTATGTACGCGACAATCCGGTGACCGGAATTTACAGCTGTGGCTGGATCTCTAAGCTGAAATCCGGTGAAAAAGCCAATTGTCCCGATGCTGTAAGCAAACAATTGGCAAGATATATGTGCATAATACCATGCCTGATTCTCAGGCTTGTAGATCTTCAAGTACCTAGCCAGCATGGCGCCGATCGGGAGTAGAATTCCCCAAGTAATACCATTCAGTATGCCATGATTCTGCAACTTCAAATTCTTGTTATTAGCTTGAAGTTCTTACCGTATCTTAGGTTTGTGTTGGTAGCACCACACAGGTGGAGGTAAAGTTGGAGACTTGTAAAAAGTGTGTTGCGATAAGAACCTAAGTCAAGTTCTTGAGCTTTAGCATTATCATGAGGATGTGCCCGTAAAAGGGCATTTGATAAAAAAACAAGTTTAAAATTTTGGAATATATGTTTTAAAACACATGTTTCAAGAGCATTATGTTCTTGTTCTAGAAAAATTTGCATGATTGTAGAAGTCTATACTAATACCTTGTTTTCTATATCAAGAACATGTTCTTTAAACATGTTTTCTATAATCAGATCTCGTTACTTTTCAAAGAAAGCTTAGTATTTTGACTTCTAAAATTATTAATTACTCTGATTTGCCAAAGCTAGTTGAAGCTATATGATCTTCATTTCCCAAAAGCAATGAAGTGAAAGATTTTTTTTTTTTTGGAAACTAAAAGAACAGGGACCTAAACTTTTTTGGGCTTATGAAAGGATTTTCTGTTTTTAGGGGAACTATGAATTTTTTTTGTACGTCAAATAAAATGTTATTAGAGCAATTAGCCTCTTAAAATTGTGTTTGATACCCCAAAAACTATTTATTGGCAGTTAGAAAATAGAAAGGAAAAGGAGAAAAGCAGAATTCTCTCACCTTCTTCTTCCTTGCCAGCGGATCCGCAGTACTGGCGCCGGCCAGGACCGTGGTATTAGACTGCAAGTTCAGTCGGCGGACCATGGTATTAGACTGCAAGTCCAGTCGGCCCTTCGAGTTCAGGTTCGGAAAGTCGGTCCCGTGAACCGCCGGCTTCGAGCCCACCATCGACCCACCGGCCTGCCACACGTGGTTGACGGACGTCTTCCCCCGCGGTATCCCAACAGTCGCGAATATCCTCATCATCCCGCCCGAGACATCGGCCTCCAACCCAGAGACCTCCATGCTTATGGGCGACGGCTCGACGGAGCTGTAACTGGTGAGGTTGTAGGTCTCGACTGTCATCCCGCCGTCGGCGCCCCGGAAAGCGAGCAGGGCCTGAGCGCCGATCATTCCCTGGCCCACGGGGTTTATGGCCCACGCAACCCAGCCGAAGGGGGTGGCCGGCGGCGCGACGAAGGCGAGGTCGAGGGAAGAACTGGCAGAGCGGAAGGACCAGTGGAGGAAGGCCCCCAGTTGGGGAAGGTCCTCACAGTGGTCGAACGATCGGCCCTTGGGGAATGTCTGGGAGAGGCATTGCTGGGAGGAGCCAGGTGTCGCCTTGGAGAAGAGAAGGAAGAAGAGGAATGCTAGAGTTGGAGGGAAGCGAGGGAGGAGGCACGAAGACTCCATGGCTGTGGTGCGTGCTCAAAGCGAGACAGAGAGATATATATCTGGGTGTTGGGGAGTTTAGTGTGGTAAGAGAGTGATGAAGCCAACCTGGTTTAGATTGCCTGGTGCACAAGTGTGGATCGTCTGCCATTTTTGGACCAATCTTTAGCCGTTCCATCTCCAGCTCTCTGGTTCAGTAAGGAAGGTTTGGATGCGCATCTTGGGATTCGAGTTCTCGGGAAAAACTTGCCGACGCCTTTTTTGCCAAGCCGGAGGGATAGAGAAAGAATTCAGGAAGGGAACAGAAACGATAAGAATGAGAAGTTCTGGAGGAGGAGGAGGAGTGGAAGAAGAAGAAAAACGTTTCCACCCGCCATGCACAAAAAATCTCGCGGGTTGCATCTTCTCCTCAGTGGCTGCAGTACTTTTTCGATGGGTTCCCCTCCTCTGTTGGAATCACACTATCTTCCCTCGAACTGGAAGCGATTTGGGATGCTTTATTTTCCTTTGAAGAATTATTACTATTAATTTGTCATTGCTGCTTCTTCTTTTTAAGCATGTCGCGGGAGATTCAAGAAGGTTTTGAATTGGGTGACGGCTGCAGTGCACAACAAGGAAGTGAACTGAAGGTTAGGAAGAAAAACAAAAGAACCGGAGGGATTAATGCTGGTGAAGAAAAGGAATGGAGATCAAAGAATGCAGCGATTTGATGTGTGAATAAACTGCAGCGAAGTAGAACAGAGCAAAACACAGAGAAAGTAACGCACAGAAAAAAGGTAAGAAGATTTCTTTCACATTGCAATTGAGGGATGATGAAAGAAACAGAAGAATAAAAAATAAGATCAATTCTGTTAAAACGTAACCAGTTAGCGCTGCCTTCATGCGAAAAGTGAGAACCTTTTAGACTCTTAATCCAAACAACCTACTAATAAATTCAGAATTGGTGGTTAAGCTGAACCTAATTTGCTAAGAGCCTCATAACTTAAGGGCAAATTTATGTACTTATTGCTTTTCCCTTCCAATCTTTTCACTTTTTTGAGGGACTCGAGATATACACCTTCTTCATTTCCTTCCCCTTCCTCTTTTTTTTTCTTCCTTGTTAAAAGATAATAAAATTCAATCCTTCTTTTCATCTAAATAAGGTGCGGTATATCATTTCTAAAGCTAAAAGAATGCCCCTTAAAATAATATCATAAATTAATACAACAGATGGCTTCTAATTTCAGAACCAAGACTGATCTAAGATCCTTTTTGTGTGAAATTCTTAGTGGACTCAATATATTTGATTTGAAGCAGATATCTAACCAAAACATTATGCAAAAATCAGATATGAAAAAAAAAAAATTAACATCTAATTAATAAATTGGATCGATTTGAATTTAAGAAATTACATACGATCAGATTCAAATTCAGATTTGGATATATATATATATAACCCGAATATATTTGGATATAGATTTAGATCATATTTATTTTTGAACAAATATTTTATATCTAATACTCTTATATTTTCAAAATTAGCTAAATTCAGTTCAAAATTCAGGTTTGGATATGAATTTAAAGATCAGATTCAGATTGCAAAATCGGATTTCAAATTCATATTCAGATATGACTTTTTTCGGATCGTATTTGAATCCAAAAATATAAATATCCAAAAAAAAAAATGTATGGTTAAGAGTATATGCAGTTTGAATCTGATCCATTGACATGCCTATAAACAAATACTAGATTTTACCATTATGTCAAAAAAGAATATTTAAGATTTCAGTTTATTACCAAACTCTCATATTTGAAGTCAGATGGGAGGAAGTCTGACCTTAAATTCATGAATCTAAGATTCTTAATAATAAGAATCTTAATAATAAGAAATCATCTCATATCTCAGATCCGAGCATGTTAAATGCCCCCTAAGGGAAAAGAAATCAGCTGCAACTTGCAAGTTAATTCTATTAGATCGATTTATCAGTTTCCATAGACAAGTCATGGCTGCATTTCCATATTATTGTTGTTGGAACTTGAAAGCATGAAAAGTATTGCAGTTGGATAGCCGATCCATGCAGAATCCCTTGAAGCAAAAGGCATGCACAATCACGTCACAATTAATGAAACCCGATTAATCGCTTTAATCCACATCTCACGTGCCGTTATGAGAATGAAGCAGCGATCCCAATGATGTACTTAGATATTTTTTGTACCTAAATTCATGTTCTCCTATTTGATAAAATATTTAGATCTAATTAACAGTTGAATTAAAATTTGGTATATGTTTTTCTTAGCAAATCCAATTACTATGTAAAAGATTTGGCAGACATCCAAACCAGATTTCATAGAAAACAAGGATATTGCTGTAAATTATATATATATATATATATATATATATATATATGACTGATTAATTGTACAAAACGAAGGTTGGTCATCACCATAAACTTAATTCCCATGATTATGTCCCTTGCAGTCTCTTGTAGGATGACAAAGTTCTATGATCTGTTGCATCCATTAATTCACAACCACGCACATTTTAACGCAAAACCCAAGATCTCGGGGGCAACACTAGCATGAAAAATTAATCTAACGACAGTAGAGGTTGGAAGATCGATGAAGAGGAGAGCATCTGCCATTGACACAACCGATGAACTTTTAGTTTCAGGGGTTTAAATTTTCACCGTGTTTCTTCCTCGCAACGAGAATAACTTTCACAACACAGAATAACAAGCCCATGGCGGCAAGGAGGGAGATGTATGCGCGCCTCCAGATTTCTCCAGGCCTGAGGATGTTGAAGCCTATGAACACATTGGCAACTCCCACGCCAGCCGCAGCAACTATAATCAGTTTGTGAAGGAAAGCCAACACGGCCTTGGAGTTCTCTTCCTTTGGCTTCCAAAGGCAAAGTGCAACCTAGACCAACATAAACAACAAAAATCAAGTCTTGGCTCTTTATAAAACAAACAATAGAACAGGTCCCGAATCAACATGAATCCATATTCAAGAAGGGATCATCTTAATCAGAGCAGAAGCACAGGAAGGAAGTTTCAATAAAGGGCCGTGTTCTACCTGTAGGCCGCATAAGGAGAGGAGTATCCACGCCAAATTCTGGTGGGTGGAGTGTTCAACTTCAAGAGATTTACTTCCGAGATGAATTCCAACGAAGAGGCTAACGATCCCAATGGAGTACGCAAATGATTGGGAACACAGGAATGCGCAAGACCATGCTCGATTCACAGGCCGCTGGGACGGGACGAAAGCTAGCGCGGCGCCGATCGGAAGCAGAATTCCCCAACTTATACCACTCAGTACGCCATGAATCTGCAACATTCAGAAGCTGGAAGCTGTTTGAAGGCGTTACAAGAGATTATGGATGTTTTTTTATTCTTTCATTGCTAATTGAATGAGAATCAAGGATACCTTCAATCGTAACGTGATTGTTTATATTTGTATTAATATTTTGCAAGTGCTTTGTGTGTGCATATGTACGTTATAAATAATCATTATGAACCATTCAATCAATTTGCATGATATAATGAGGAAGGTACTTTTAGAAGAAAGCAAATAATGATCAGTATCTTTTATTTTGAAAAATATTAGTTAATTTGATCTACTCTTGTTGAATAACTTATTTGTCTGTGGATTCTTTCCGAAAGATTGCAGCCATTATATGATCTTCATTTCCTTAAGCCAATGCATTGGAAGAATTTTTTTTTGTGCATACGACCAAAGCATTTCTTAGAAAACAAATGAACCCGATGAAACAAAAACTTTTTCAGCTAAATAAAGCTTCTTTTTGGTCTCTAGAGCAATCATGAAGATCATTTTATACATCCAAAAAATGAAAGGAAACTTGGGATTGTTCAACTATAGGGATGTTTTAGTGCAGTTAGCTTCTTAGAGGGTGTTCGAAAACCCTAAAAATTGTTTTCCTTTTTATAAAAAAAGAAAGAACTCTTTTACCAAGACAAAATCATCATCCCTAAAGTAACTAAAACCTGCTAGCTGCCTGAGAGCTACAAAAGAGTCGCTATATTAGTGCGATTTACGGTATGTCAAATACACTTTTGGTCTTGCTTTAGCAAGAGCTTATAATATGTGTGTGAAGAAAATTAAATGGTGTCTCCAGCTATTAAAAATCATTGTTCTTTCTGTTATTTTTCTTTCAACCATTCAACCATTCATCATGATAAATCAACCATCCTTTCTCTCTCTCATTATATATATATATATAAAATCAGTTGCTAATGCTCGTGTTTTAGAAGTTTATAAATATTTGGTCATTGGGGCAATCGGATACATATAAGAGAAGGAAGAAGCAGGGGAAGAGGAAAAGCAGAAGGCTCTTACATGCTTCATACGTATCGGAGCATCTGTGGCAGAAATTGAATTCTCGCGATCCAGCGAACCTGCAGTCCCGGCGGAGAAGATCATCTTCGCAGACTGTAACTCGAGTCTGCCCTTAGAGCTCAGGTTCGGACGTTCGAGCCTGTGAACGCCCGGTTTGGAACCCACCATCGACCCTCCAACCTGCCACACGTGGTTGATGGAAGTCTTCCTCGACGGCACATGAACCGTCGCAAATATCATCATCAACCTGCCTGAGACGTCGGCTTCCAACCCAGAGACCTCCATGCTTATGGGCGACGGCTGGACGGAGTTGTAACCGGAGAGGTTGAATGTCTCGACAGCCATGCCGCCGTCGGCGCCCCGGAAGGCAAGCAGGGCCTGAGCGCCGATCATTCCCTGGCCCACGGGGTTGAGGGCCCATGCGACCCAGCCGGAGGGGGTAGCCGGCGGGGCGACGAAGGCGAGGTTGAGGGAGGAATTGGAAGGGCGGAAGGACCAGTGGAGGAACGCGCCGAGTTGGGGAAGGTCCTCGCAGTGGTCGAACGATCGGCCCTTGGGGAATGTCTGGGAGAGGCATTGCTGGGAGGAGCCAGGTGTCGCCTTGCAGAAAAGAAGGAAGAAGAGGAACGCTAGGGTTGGAGGGAAGCGAGGGTGGAGGCACGAGGACTCCATGGCTGCGGCGGGTGCTCAAAGAGAGACAGAGAGATATATATCTGGCTTTTGGGGAGTTTAGTGTGGTAGGAGATTAATGAAGCCAATCTGAGCTTGGATTTTCTGCCATTTATGGAGCAATGTTTTGCCGTTCCCTCTCTCTCTCTCTCTCTCACACACACAGGTTCAGAAGGGAAGGTTTGGATGCGCCTGGTTGGGATTGTAGTATTCCAGAAAATCTTGGCAACGCCTTTTTTGCCATGCCGGATGGATGGACATCGCAATGCTTCAGAGGAGGACATGGAGAATAAAGGCGAAGAAGGGCAGGAGGCCCCCCTAGGCCCTAAGCCCCAGGGAAGCAAGGCCCTCCCCAAGAAACTGCGTTTCTTTGAAGGCCCCAAGCCAACCTACACCTATGCGGAAGCCATCCATGAGAGAAGAAGAGAGCAGCACGTGAAAGAAAGGAAGAAGAAGAGCAAGAAGCAGGAGAAGGATGAGGAGGAGGAGGAAGAGGCTGCTCTGGTGAAGGAGGAGGAGGAGAAGAAGAACGCTTCCACCATCATGCATAAAGAATCTCAGCGGATACATTTCCTTCCCAACAGCTTAATTGCCTTTTTGGTAGGCTCCGATCCTCTGTTGGAGTCTCACTATCTTCCTCAATTGGAAGAAATTTCAGGTACCCTTGTTTTCCTTTTATGAATTATTATTATTAATTTGTTATTGTTGCTTCTTCATTTTTAAGCATGTTGGAGATAGAATAAGGTCTTGGATTGGACGAGGGCTGTATGTCCTGTAGCTAGAATGCGGCAAATTCTTAATGGTAGTGCGAAATGTTGGTACTTGTGGCAATTCTGTAGCGGGTGATAGAGGTGGTGGCAGAAGGATTTTTTGGGCTGGTAGGCCATCCTCATAGTTCAGTATTATTGAGGTTTGGCATTTGGTCTTCTTGTTTAGTAATAGTCTTTTGACTTCTTTTATGGTTGAGAATGGTTGCAGTAAACTCATAGTTGGTTTGTCTTAGTGGTCTTGGGAGGAGTTATGATCTTTCTAATCACTCATAGCGCTTGTGGTGGCTGCAAATTGAATGGGTAATGGCAGCTAGCTTGATGTTAGAATTACAGAGTAATTCCTGGAGCAAGCTTCCTACCATGGTCATGTTCCTGTGCATTATTTGAGGTCAGTGGAGGAACTGCAAAACAATATGGAATATCAAGGAAAGAAGTTTCATCATTTATAAAGAGATATAAGGATGAACAATTTGTGTTGCAGAAAGTGGTTTCCCATCTTTTGGCCATAGTTTATACAATTTTTGACATTTCTGTGTTCGCTTGTTGCTCATTATCACATCCAAGTGCCATGTGCATATTTGTATGAGTAGAATCTTAATCCTAACACTATATTTTGCGTAGTTAGATTTGAAGGAGGTCGAGATGTTTGAAACTTGAACAGGTTTATAAGATCTATTTTTGGTGACTCATGGAAGACATTGTGAAAGCCAGCTTGTGGAAGGAGTTGATGCAGGAAGGCCTGCTGTGCTTATCACCTGCGCTTCAGCTTTGAGGTCCTTGCAACTGCCCAGGTATGTGTTTAGTTTTCTTGAAGCTTTTTCATATTAATGAGAGCTTGTGAATTGGAAGTCTGGCAAATGAGATTACTTGAGCTATGTGAAATTAGATTGTTTTTTTGAATGGAAAAATGCTGAAAACAACTTATATATATAAATCACAGTCATGCTGAGGAACATCAGCACGAGTTACGCATGCTTCGCCACTATTCTTAGCGTGTTTCTATTCTAAAGATGATGGTCAGTGCATTGAATACATCATTTTCTTCGATCTAATGAATTCCTTTCCCATTTAACTCTAATGTTAATTTCCCCTTTGGTCCTATTTGTCTGTGACGCAGAACTATCCATTTTGTCTTAGATCCACTTTATCAACTTTGGACCATTTTATATCTTCCGTATATCTTTAGACGTCTGTTCCGGATCCGAGTTCCATCTGCTTGACAGCCCTATCTAAGGGCACGTGAGTTCTTTTGAGACATTATTGGAGTCATTAATGGAATTGAGCTCTAATTTACTATGTTAGTCTTCTTTTTTCGTCTTCTTTCCCCTCTTCAATTTCTTTTCAAGACGGTCCAGCTTGTGATGTTATATCTATGCTCTGGAACTCCAAATAGTTTTGAATTGCCCTTTGTCTTGGCTCCCTGTTCTGTCCTCCAATTGTCCCCTGCTTAAGCTTTATGGTGGTTTTTGTATGTCCGACTTTTGTTCTTTCTATGTATTATCCTTAATGTAATGCAGGTTTCTGGATAATAAAAGTAGGAGACCAACCTCCAGCAGGGCTGTTTCTTCCCTCTTCAATTGCTTTTTGTTGTAACTTACTGAGCGGCAAGGTAGTCTCCTTCAAAGGGATCTGGTTATAAATCCCGTGATTGCTTTCACAAGACAGTGTGTTATGTTTTTGGACCATTACCAGGGGCACAAGGGGGAGGCAGTGGCCTCTCTTTGGAACAGTGGAAAAAGAACTACTCACCCTAAATTTTTTAAAAAAAGACAACTTTTGTTTGTTTCATATTTTCCTGGGGATTAGAGCGAGAAACCCTAACCACTAATGTCATGGAATGTTATAAACTATAACAGATCCTCTGATGTGTCGACTTTACAATCTTCATTTCAAACCCGGCATTGCAACAGTGGTGACCAGGGGCGACAAATCCTCAAGTGAAGAAAGCAATGGAACCTGAGACTCTGTCCCTCATTCGACATGGAAGACTACCAGAAATTGTTTCTCTAGAAAAAAAATCAAACTAACTCCATCAATTTCTATTTCTAGGGCCAAGCAACACATGAGTGCAGTCAACTTCATTTTCAATTCGGCTGCCTATAGAGGATGTGGCCCATTATCGATCACTTACTTATCTTTGTAATCTTGTTCTTGGTAATGTCTATGCACACTGGCCTCCAATGTCAACCTTCAGTTATTAAGCTTCTGAAAAGTCCAAACTATATCTTGATATTGCATTATTTTTCTTGAAAATTGTGATTGGATAGGGTGAGGAATGGAACAGACTATATTTCATTCATATTTGACACATTCATTGCCTCCAACAACTGGTCATATTTCTTTTTCTAGTAGTGGACTTTGGGATAAGAGGCTTGCACGTGTCTCTTTTTTCTAGTATGAATCTCTTCGGAATGTGCTCAGATGCTCTACGCCTGTAGGATGCAAATGGCTCCATCATATGAGGTACAAACCATATGGGACCAATGATCGCTACAAAGTCTGGTTGGTAGCAAAAGAATGTTCACAATAAGGATTGGACTACACTGGAACTTCCACTCCTGTCGAAAAAAATGGTACATTTGAATCAAATGGTACATTTGAATCGTTCTTGCTATCGTGGCTGCCAAAAATTGGATTATTTTTCAAATATACGTTCATAAAAGCTAGTTCTAGATAAAATGTAATATCAAATAGGCTTTAAAGGGAGGACCTAGTTCCCCTTCTATGTTTTTGCAGTTCTCTACTCTTTCGAGATAGAATAAAAAAAAACAGCAAAACAGAGCAACGATTGTGCCGAATTTCAAATCTTGAGGTTAATCGATAGCATATACCAAACAAAGGCAAGTAAAGGAAAGTAAACAGAGACAAATAAAAGATACATAACAAAGCAAATTCCAGACTTCCCTGCCACATATTGCAATGTTCAGGAATTTATTCAGCACGCCACAGAGAGTTTATTCACTCGTACTTGTCGACCGCATGATGATAGAACAGGGTCCACAAGAAACACACCATAAAAACAGTAGGGTCTTCCAGCAGATATTAGGATATAGATCTGCAAATTGATTGCAGTGGACATGGTCGATCCTTTCACTCGTAGTCATGCCTGCGGTGATGGTGGTGATGGCGCTTCTTTTCACCATCATCGTCATCATTGTGTCCCTGCAAGTAATCCATGTACACCCATCAAGCGTCAATACCTTGCATCCAGGAAGCAAAAGACAAGAAGCATTACAAAGAGGAACATCTAAATACTATTCTGCCCGCTCCTAGATACAGATACAACAATTCTGGAGCACAGGGTTTCACAATTATAGTCTGAAGCTTTCAAAGAGAAACCAATTTCTTGATTTAAATAATCCACATGGATTACCAAGATATTGCCAATAGGCTAACTCCAGCAGCTGAGTATGGGTAAAATCAGACGGGAACCAAGGTGACATTCACATCAAGCACCGATAACAGAGAAGCAAGCCTAGAAGAAGTACGAGCAGGAAAGAGCCAAATGCCACTTATGGAGACACTAACAGAGGAAAAATGCCATATTGATGACACTCACAGCAAATTAATCGATCCTAATGTTAACGTAATCATATGATTTACTCCTGTCTGTGTCTACATGCATTCATGTGAGCAATTATCTAGGAGACTAGGCCTATTGTTATCCTAGTTTTTTTTTCTCAAAGCATTAGCGTTCCTACAGACAAATTTCTCTTCAAAACCAAAAGGAAATCAAAAAGTAATGCAACAGAAGGATGTAACCCAAAACTTTTAATAAGTCAATAACCGGAGGAACAAATAACAATACAGATGCCTTTTGCGTGAGGTGAACAAACTTCCGTTGCAACAGGAAAACAACTGATTTCTGAATTGAACATTTGAATGTGACTAGCAAAACAGTAATTCATGGCTAATTGGTCGACAACACCAAAGCCAGCCTAGCAGCAGGAGAGTGCTCGGTAGGTCAACAGCCCAGCAGCACAATCTCCAGTCGATCATCAGTTTGATATTCGTCTGTTGCCAGGTTGCTTAATGTCTCACTCAGATTGGATTGTTAGAAGTGACGAATATGGTGAACTCAGACAGAGAAAAATCTTTATGTTAGGAGATCGGTGATTCTATTATGAGGGGCACAGGATAAAAAATGGAAGTCTAGTGCCAGGGTAATTATGTGTATGCAAGATAGCTGTTAGAGAAGCAAAGGGAATTTAAACAGCAAATTGCATGAAGAATCCACTGATCGTTCACCGGCAAAGATAAGGTACCATCAGACTCCAAGTTACTATGAGTTGACTGAACAAAGACGTACTGATGGAGTGAAGTTTAGATTTGAAACTCCAATGGATTAAGTGTCATGATACATGTCATCCAGTCAATGGTATCAAAGTAGACCATGTTCATGAGATCACTTTACATCTTTCAGAGCACTTATTAGGTGAAATACAGTAAGCAGAAAACAATGAACACCAATGAAAGAGTCTTGCACAACAAGCCAGAAAAAAAATGCAAAAGTTGAGCAATCAATATTTTCATGTATCCTTCCCGACAACCACACCTCCAGCAATGGTTAAATCAAGGTTCACGTTTATTGACAAAACCAGAACCGAAAAGAAAAATTGGGAATTGTAGTTATTTCTATAATGCTTTTCCATAAGACCCCAAGATTGAACGCAGCAGAAGTATTTATTACCTTAAAATGGCTCGAACATAGAAAAAGAATGGCAGTTCAAAAGATTCTTCTCTAGATCATTTCATTTAAGATAATTAGATGGGTCCTTGGGCTAATGAATTCCTGTACTTAACATTGATTATGGTTAGAGAGGGTTCTCAAATGAGGGAGCGCGTTCACCTCTTGAAAGCTCCAAAAGACTACTCAAATTATCAAGAAAAAGCAAAATCGAATAATAATTCCACCTCAACTGAGGAAACGAGGAAACAAACAGATGTATGTCGTTGTTGACTTACATATTTGGGGCGGTTGTACCCTTCTTCATCTTGATCAGCACGATGGTAAGAAGGCCTCTCCTCGCTCCTACCGTATCCGAACTCACCACCACCATATCTTCCTACTCCTTCCTCTTCCTCATGGGATCTAGGCGGTGGCCGGCGTCCGCCTTGCTCTGAACCAAACTCGCTCCTCTCCGGCCTTCCGTAACCAAATCCTTGTTCCTGTTGCTCGAAGCCGTAAGACGGACGTGGCGGAGGCGCTTCATATCCATAGCCCTCGTGCTCCACTCTCCCGCCGAAGCCGGACTCCGGTTGGAAACCGTACGCCGGCTGAGGCTTTGGCCGTCCATAGTCCCCATACCCTTCCTCTTGGTTCGTTTCTTTGCCATAACCATAAGCTGGCTGGGGCTTGGGTCGCCGGCCATATTCACCATAACCCTCTTCAGCGGCAGGTTGGAAGCCGTAGGCGGGCTCCGGCCTCGGGCGGTACCCACCCGAATCAGATCCCTCCTCCTCACCGTACGAAGGCTTGGGCTTCGGACGATGTCCGCCATAACCAGATCCGTGGTCCTCACCATAAGAAGGATCCGGTTTCGGACGATAGCCTCCGTAACCAGATCCTTGACCTTCCCCATAGCCAGAAGGCTTCCTGCCACCGGAATAGGGATCGTCCGTGGATTGGTACTGGGACGTCTGGTAATGAGACCCCTGATCGCCTGTAGTATCAGACTGATAGGGCGACGGAGAAGTTGAGGATCCGTACTTGAAGGTGGAATAAGAACCGTCATACGAAGAGGACGAGGGGGATTCGATCGGGTAGCAGATCTCCTCGTCGGGAGGGAGAGGACGGCCGAAGGTACGGGCTAGATCGTAGCCACCGTCGTATGGGGTCGGATCGTACTCATCGAAATCGTCGGCCTCCGCGGAATGCATATTGCAGGCTGCTGCTCTTCTTCTTCGCCTTCTTGGATTGATCAGATCAAAAGCGACCTCAGATGGTGAAATGAGTGGGCTTTTAAAGGAAGACGAGGAGGGCAGTTTCGGTATTAGGTAAAAGGAAGTGGTTCTTTGGGAAAGTCTTCATCTCGACCGCTCATCGGAACCGGTTGTATGATGTGCGGCGCGATGGGCGTCAGCTTGATGGAACGGTGTTCTTCGGTCACTCACAAAACCAAGTGCTACACACGTTGCGAATTATGAACCACAACTAGATCGTAGACAACTGGTGGAATGACGAATAAATGATTTTAGTTCTAGTTTACAATGAAGAATAAACATAGAAGATTTATTCAAAGAATATAGCTCTACTCAGTTAATTCAAATTAAGTGGATATTTTGTTTTTGATACTTCATTTCATGGAACTTTTCTTAAAAAATTATTATAAATGTTTTAACAGTTTTGACAATGCAACGCATCCTACAAATTATTGAGAAACATTATGTTGTGCTACTGGGTTTGATTGCATCCAAGACTGATCTAAGATCCCTTTTACGTGAGCCACACTATAAACAAACATAGGATTTTACCACTATATAGAAAGGAGGATTTAAGATCTTCAGTTGATAGTGAAAACCTCTATTTAAAATAGATGGAGGGTGATCTGACCTTAAATCTAAGGATCTGCGATCCCCAATTGTCTTAAATCACTTTTCATCTTAGACATAAGACAATCAAACACCTCCGAAATACAATAAGAGGGCATTTGGTAACTGGAATATTGTGTTTTTTGGAAGACAATGTTCCATAAATCTGACTCAATCTTTGGATCACATTCATGAAATATTGTATTCTGTTCTTATTTCCAAACAGCGACAATTGGAGTGTCAGATAATTCAAGTTTGAGTGGGCATCTAACAAAATCCAAATCGAGTCTACTTAATTTCGGTGCAAACTAGATCTGACTTGTACTTAGATTCAAAATCACAGTCTAGATATTAAAATTTGTTGAATCCAATGACTTGTATTCGCATCGAAGTTATGAGTTCTAAATCCTAAGTAGACTATGTGCGACTTTCTCATAAGTCCAAATCCAAGATGCGAGCAGATATTATGGGCCTTATTTTGCATGGTACCTCACATTCCGCATAATCTAGTCAGGAACTTTGAGAATAAGGGTTTTGGTGAACGGAAAATTTGATGAACAGGTAATATATGCATAATCCCAGCTTGCTGTCTTTGCAAATGCACAATTCAAGTTCATCCGAAGGGTCTGGTTCTGAAATTCTGTCCCGTGCTTTTCTCAAATTGATCCGAACATTTTTTGGCATAGCAAGCGACGCTCTTGCTTGCTACCATTCTTCGTTGGAGTTGGTCCTCAACAAATTAGACTTGAGATCCAAATCCGGATCTGAACCAACTACTTCAAAAGTTCTGTCCCAATTCGTTGATCATGAACAGAGGCCCAAAGATTCCAAAGCAACTCAATCAACTTTGAGACAGCAATAAAATTCCAGGTTTCTTTTGAAAATTTTCTGCCTTTTTATCATGGAAATTTGGAGAAACAATGTCGTATCAAATAAGCAATATATTTTTGGAAGATCAACCATTGCTGAGATTATCACACTTTGGATACCCTTCCCTTACAATTTGAATGGTCTGTTGCTTAGTATATGCTTATATATTATTGAATATGCAAAATACTTTTCAAGATATGTGTGCTTCTAAAGAATCGCACCGCATACAATCTTTGATCATGCAAAACCATTCCTACTTTGATAGTAATACGTTTGATAATTATGACAGAAGCATGATAACAAGAGCCTGCTTCACACGTTGTGTCCACGCATGGATAGATTTTTACATGATAGCATTTGTACAGAATTTTCACCGATGATTAACAGAGACAAACAGGATTAGATCCACGCGTGAACTCGTGACATTCACGCATCCTGATGCACTTATTATCTGAAGCACCAGAAGTGAACTAAATGCTCTCATGTGTCACCAGACATCTTGGCGTTCATATCTGTGATATATGTATGAACACAAAATGTATTTGAGGATGAAAAGCCGCCTGCTCTTGTAAATTTACACATGCAGCTGCACTTACGATCTGAAGAACAAGTGTCACCAGACATCTTGGCGTTCATATCTGTGATATATGTATGAACACAAAATGTATTTGAGGATGAAAAGCCGCCTGCTCTTGTAAATTTACACATGCAGCTGCACTTACGATCTGAAGAACAAGCACCTGAAGTAAAAAAACTTAATGCCATCATATGCCACCGGACTTCTTGGTGTTCATATATCTACAATAATAGGTCTATTGAAGTGGTCGCTCATGAAGTTGGAATTTCCAAGATCTGTCACACTCAGTAGCGCATTCAAGCTCCTGGTACAGAACCAGTTGTTTGAGACTCCCCGTGGCTCCACAAATCTTTCAGTTCTTTGCGCACCAAGCCTAGTACAACAGAGACACCTGAAAGTACCACGAAAAAGGATGAACTAAATGCCAGAAACTTGTATTTGTTGACCTTAATACAAACAGGGAATGGGTGATATGTCATACCTAATGTGCAGGGAACGAGATATAGGAGAGCAGGTTGGCCGTGACCATCCATTAAATATAGACCCAGATATGTGAGGAAAAGTCCTGCGTTATATTGTTGAAGAGGTGAGTGTGAAGCAGGTATTATTTTTCAAAATTTTACAAGCTAATGCACGTTAGCGCACACTGATAATAGACCACAAAGGTAACAAACAATAAAGCATAGGTTCTGGTATGTAATAATCTAAAGTACGAGAAAAAAAAAAGGAGAAGATTACTTCTGCTCTGTAAAGTACATCAAAAACTGAATTAAAATGTGCAATACGCACATAAGCACACACTTGTGTTAGATACACATAATCATACACTTGTTTTTAATGCACTCTCCTTAGACACTTGAAAAATCTAATATAACCTTAAACAGTGTCCGAAGATATAGCAAGCTAATCGAAGAACATCAAACTTGATTACTCACCAACTCCGTAGCCAATGATTAAGTAAAGAAAGTAACCATTTAATATACCCTTCTTCTTCATTCTATCAAATCTGCAAACAAGAATCGTTTTAAAGAGATAAAAGTTAGAAGGTAACGGCTTGAATAACCAAATAAATTGCCAAAATGCACTAATATTCTTAAGATCCAAAAAATGCAGAAATCCTCATGAAGTATATGCCGAAGCCATAGTCTTAATTTAGATATTCAAACTGAACATTTTGAAGAAGCAAAAGATCATATCATATTTCCAGTAACTGTGGAATTATATTTTACTTGACTACTCTGTTGTGAGTAGTGGACCATTGATGAGTATCAAGAATATCCGACAGAAGTCAGACTATCTAAGTCACATGGATACGGGTATGTGTATGGGTAAGGGGGTGGGTACAGACACAATTTTGTGTATACAGGAACACATCAAAGTGTGTATATATATATATACACACACACACACGCGCGGTTGTTTTGCATAACGCGCACGCGCTTGTTTTGCATAATTAATATGAAAAAATAACATGCAAAACTTTTTAATTAATATGAAACATACAAAACTTAATATGTTTTTTTTAACCGGTGTCCAACAGTCCAAGTGTGTGGCCATACCCATGTCCGCATGTCAGTATGTCCACATGGATACAGTGGCCATTTTGCCATATTTGTGCCACTTAGCAGACTATGTGCTTTGATACTGGCATGAGAAGGTGACAATTTTTTATACACTCCATGGATTTTGCTTGCAACTTTGCATTGGAAGAGGAAGCATTCAGTTTTCACATTTCGAGCAAGAATAATGACCTCTACTCTAGCAACATGTACTAGAATCTCTTGCCATAGAACTAGAACAATGTACATTGCAATAACAAACTAATGCTGAGTGAGTCCAATTCTCAAAAACAAAACAATTTCTACTAGCTTGTAAGATGATTAAAATTGTGAAAGGCCTCCAGATAAACTATAAGAGCAGTTCTTATTTTGTCAAGTAATTCCATGCTTCAAAACTACGTTTGGCAACTGTGCTCCACCACAAAAAAGATGAAATGACAGTTCCAGTTGCTGATAAGTGGAAAACTGTCCCCAAAAGACTTGGATTTAAAAGGATTTTAGAATTTGGAACTCAAAACAGCCTATTACAGTCAATAAATAATTTACAAAATCATGCTATATCTTCGGAACCTACATTCCTATCAATAACTACGCTACACTATCCATCATACGGCACAAAATAAGAAACGGTTGGAATACATTTGAAACAAATATAGTGGCCATCAAAATCAGCCATTGATCACATTATACAGAAATACTATATATAATTATATAAAGAAGATATAGAGCAATAATCTGAACAAAAGTAGTAGAAAATTCAAGCTAAAAACATCACATGCATAGTCAAGTACAAACTAAAATATAAATGTAACTCTGACAATTTTTGAAAGAAAGAGAAAACGACTAATACACAACGAAGAGAAATATTGCAAAATGAAATGTATAAAAGTAAGAGAACATTAAGCAGAAACAAAAGTAAGTTTGTAATGTTCATGAAATGTATTCTAGTTTGCAAGTGTTATATCATCCATGGCTCCATAGACCACATGAAGTTCATGTCCAAAAATCTTAAATACATTATGTTGTACCTGAAAGCAAATGAAACAAGAAGCCCGGGGAACAAAACATCTCCGAAGCCAACGAGATTATAACCACCCCAAGGGTCAAAAAATCGTGGAATTCTCAATACCATAGGAATACTTTCACCACCACTTTTATCACCTCGTGCAACCTATATGATAAGCATTTAACAGATTATGTTATCACAAACTAAAAAGATTTTTTATGATGTCGCCTCAAAAGGCATAATATTTGGCATACAATAAGTCCACCAAACTGATAGTATCTTATCAAACATGTAGAAATTAAAATTAATGCATCTCAAGCAATTTATCAAAACAAGTATTAAATGTTCAAGCACAGATCACAAAGACACCATCAGATTATAATTTGCAATTGTTAATGGCAAATAAGGGGATCAAGCCCGTTCAAATACATATGTAAATATATTATATGGTTACTTGTATATATATATATTATGAACTGTATGCAATTGCATAATATTGGAATGATTAGAGTATCTTAAACTAGGCATGTTCATACAAAGGAACATGGCACATAAATGTTTCCTCCAAGAAAAAGCTAGGCATGTTAAGCAAGGAGATAAAAGTATTAGAGGTTATTATACGGAATTAGATTCCATATGGAATGAGTAGTCGCAGCTTGAGCCAAAAAATGGAAGAACATCATGAATGTCATAAAATTAAAAGGCTGAAATTGAAAAAAAAAAAAAAAGTTACATTTCCATATGGAATGATCTGTCCCAGCTTGAGCCAAAAAAAATGGAAGAACATTATGAATGTCATAAAATTAAAAGAGCTGAAATTGAAGAAAAAAGGTGGCCTGCTTTCTTCCAAAAGGTTGAGACCCAAGTTTGACCATGAGCGTCTCTCTTACCTCTTTTTACTGCTCCACCTATCCATGACACCCTTACAAGATTCAATAGAGAAGAAACACGGTTCAACCTTAACAAGACTAGTGACGTGTTCCTGCTATAAAAGAAAAACAAAGCTCTTACTAAGGCTCCACTGGTAATTACATAAAACCTTATATACCACCAGAGGTTTGCCATTTTTGTCCTTACATCTTTTCTTGGTATTAAGGTTTCTTAATCCACCAATATGTATATTTTATCTCAAACAAAATTTGCATGACAAATCACTGGGTAGACCTAGGATTATTGATGAAAAAGTTACAAAAACACCTGAAAGGCTGAAATCATTGACAGATAAACAAAAACCTAAGATGCAGCGAAGGCATAATATATATATGTGTGTGTGTGTGTGTGTGTGTGTATATATATATAATTTTTTTTGTCAAAGTTACCTTAATCTCATAAAATTCAAAATTTTCTTAAATAAAATCGGGAGAGAAGAGAAAGAATAGGGGAAAAGGAAGAGGGAAAAGATAGGAGATGAAAAAAGGGAAAGAAAAAGGATAGGTGAGGTCAGCAGCACGACCAAGTTGGGTGCCGGCTGCACCTGCACCTGAATCGACTCAAGTGCAGCACCATTTTTGGTGCACCCGTGTGACTTAGACTAAAATTAATGATAGCATTCCACTAGAAAATTCAACCACATACAAGGAACTGGTAGGATCTCTTATATCTAATTTAGAGACTTGACATATCTCATGTTCTGTGTCTTGTTAGTCAGTTTCAATATGTTCTATCACATGAATGTTGCTTTAAGAATTATCAGATATATAAAGGGAGAAACCAATAAGGGAGTATTTTTTTCATCATCTTCTTCACTTAAAATAATCACTGATATCGATTCTGACTGGAGAGGAGATCCTAATGACCATCACTTGACCACTTTCTAGAAGAACAATTTATATCTTGGAAATACAAGAAAGAAGATAAGGTTTCTCTATCATCTATTGAGGCGGAACACAAACCAAAGGTTATGAAAAGTGTATAGTTGAAAAAAATTATTGAAAGACATAGGAGTTCACTAAATCAGCTAACAAAGTGTTGTAGTAACAAAAGCTCAATCTATAAGTTTGAAATCCCACTTCCATGAGCAAACAAAGTATATTGAGATTGATTTCCATTTTGTTAGAGGAGAATATCTAAAGAAGACAATTGATATCCCCTATGCCAATGTTATCACTGGCATAGCGTATTGCGTATCGATCGGGCCGACCTATACTCCGTATCGTAACGTATCGTAAAATTAATTTTTTAATTTTTAAAAAATATTAAAAAATCATAAAAATTTCCAAAAATCATATAAATTCAAAAACAAATCCGAAAAAACAAGTAAAAATCAGAAAAAATAAAGGAAAATGTATTTAAAGGAACATTCATCATTCATGTATATGACTATGAAGTATGAACTATGAAGCATGAACAACACATTCCAAAATAAGAAATCAGACATTCAAAATAACATAATAAGCAGCTGAAGAGAATTCGATTACATCACAATTCGTAAGTTCAAAAGTGAAAACATATAGTTATCAATCATGATTCATTCAAGTTTCAACAACAATCCTCGTCAATCGTCATTTCCATCATCATCTTCATGGTCATCTTCATTTTCTTCATTAAGTGCTTCTATCCCCTCTGTTGGAAATGGAATGTCACCAACATTTCATTGCTCTCCAGCCTCTCCTTCAATAATCTCTGCTACTCCTTCAAGGTTCAAAAAATCAAGATCGTCCTCAAGGTCATCAAGTATTACAGATTGGTGTTAGAAACCAAAAAACCCTCTTTCTCCAAGCTTCCCACCGTCCCGAGACTCCCCACAACAAGAAATAAAGCTTCTTCACCGACAAATCTTGATGCAAATGGAGAAAATCTCTCCCTCCCACGTCTCTTGCAGTGTTTAGAAACAATAGAAGAGAGAGAGAGAGGAGTGTAGGCTTTAAAAAAAGACGCAAAAAAAGGGTCGTCGGGCCCCTTTTTCATTTTAACCCCGTATTGTACGATACGGGGGGTGTATCGCCCGTATCGTATCGTGCGTAATACCTGTATCGTATCGTTTTTGTTGATACAGACGATATGTATCATACAATACGCGTCTGTATCGTACGATACAGATAACATTGCCCTATGCATCATCAGAATGTTAAATTGATGACCTCTTCAAACCTTTATGCTCCCTGCGGTCCAATTTCCTCCTTAACAAACTTATAGTTATTCCACTAGAAATTTGAAGGGAGGTGTTAGACTATATATGTAAATATAATACATGTTTACTCCTCTATATATAAATGTGTGTGTGTATAGAGAGAGAGAGAGAGAGCGGTGGTGCTAGACTTGTAAGAAACACTCAGCCATTAATATTTTTCCACATGAATGGTGAAGAGAAAAAGGAGGAAAATGAGATGGGGCATCTTCATCATCTAGTACTAGTTCATAGTTTTCTCTTTTTTTCTCTCAAGGGGGGTGTGAATGTCTGGCATTTTAATGCCAGGTATTTAACACCAAGCTTTGGTGGCATGGAACAAAAGTTCCACTTTCGACATTGCCATGGTGTTTGAATACCTGGGACTTTTGTTCCGTGAACCTTAATTCCTTGTTTGAACGAGATGGCATTAACGCCAGGAGTTTATTATTGACTGTCGGCATTTTGTGCCGGCTCAAGTAAGCATTTGCAGATTGATCAGTTCTTTCCTTGATAATCTAGACAGCCTTTTTCATCAGAAATCAGTCCAGGATTTTGCCAATAAGATCTCAAATTGGAAAAGGCCAAAAATATCACATAATCTGATGTGATTTGTGTAATTTGCTACCAAAAAAGGTTTGATTAACCATTGTTCAATCCTACATTATCAAGAAGTTGCTTAGGCTTCCTGTCTATCTTATTAGTCTTTTAAGTGGATTCAATCTCAACCTGATGCATACACCTATTAGTTAAGCATGACAAAACCTGAAAACTGTCCTGAACCAACCAACTGAAATCCAATTTCGAACAAAACATCACAGCTTTAAGTTCAAGTGTAACCTTCACCAGATTCATTTTTTCTGCAGAACAAAATCATCAACAATATGCCATTAGAAAAAAAAAAAAAGAATGCAGAAAGCACAGGCACAAAATTCATTACTCAAACGTGAGCAACCAAAAGGACAGAAAAGCCGGAACTGAACTTTGATAGAAGACAAGCAGTTCTATAACCTATAATTTGCCATCAGCAAAAACAATGCAAGAAGAGAAAAACTGAATGACTGAAAACCAGAAAAGGAGAAAAAAGGAGCATCTTCACAAGAAATTAGTTGCCATTATTCAGATTGTTTCATGAACTGGATTAACAGAAAGAAAAAAAAAACGACAGAAGATGGAGATAATGAAGACCAATTTCATTCTGAAATGCCCAAAAGGTATCTCTTTCTCTGTCTGTCTCCCTTTCTATCGCTCTTATCGTCTTTCATGGAGAGGGTGACCTTTTTGGGCGTTTCTGAAAGGGACATAGAGAGAGAGAACAAGAGAGTGAGAGAGAGAAAGTGAGCGAGAGGAAGAGAGAGACATGGAGAGGGAAATGCAGACACAAAATTGTGCGTGTTCCCCATTCTTGGCAAGTGAACATGATAGTAAGCGAGTGACAAAGAGAAGGCATGGGAGAGAGAGATAGATAGATAGAGCGAGAGAGAGAGAGAGAGAGAGAGGGTCTTTCGTTGCTTAAGCTACCATTGAGTTTGTTATGTTGATGAGAAGAAGAAGATTAGGGGGTGTGGCAGCTGACAAGAAGAGGAAGTCGGAGCTTGACAAGACGAGAAGTCACGACTCACGGGCGGTACAGGTGGAATAAAACACCCGAGAGAAAAGTCACAACTAATTAGGTGTGAATTTATTGATGGTATTAAAATACCAGACTCACTGAAAACTCCCAGGAGTTTCATTCCATGTTTGATGGGATCTGGAGTTTTTAGTGTATGATGGAAGTAAAGTTCCACTGCTAAAGTGGAATTCCACCTATTCAAATGCCCCTCAATAATCTATGTGACAAATATCAAAGCCTGCGAATTGTTCCTTAGAGTCTAGCACCTACCTGTTTCTATATATATATATATATATGTATGTATGTATGTATATATGCTTGTATTATCCAGTGTATACATTTCCATACCATTGGATATATGTATAATATGGATAAATATATAATACCATAGAATAATTTGTACAAATCTTATTCTATACTTTTTCTGTTTTTTTAGTTTTTATTTTCTTCCTTTTTGCTGCTCATTTTGCTGCAGTGTGTTAGCCTTTGTTCTGTCAATCATGAATGAGATATCTGGACTGCAAGGACCCATAACTACAGCCATTTGTTCTGCTGTTCAAATGCCATGGCAGTTACTCCCCAGCTTGTTTCTCTGTTTAGAGGAGAAAATTACCAATGTAAAACAAGATTGACAACGCATCACTGAAATAGAGCAAAATCAACAGGTTAAGATCCTGACTTTAAAAGAGTTTAATATGGTTTGTTGTTGGACCTACATCTAAGATAGCGTGGGCTTTCTCCTGACACGAACTGTTAAGGGCTTTTCCTTTAAATAGAGAAAAAGGCAGGTAAGCTAAACGAGCTGGTACATAGTTGTATCTTTGTGGTTTGCATGACACTTGCCTTTTACACTTGGTGATTTCTTAGATATATTAGGCTGCATATGGTGGAATCATTTAGATATATTAGGTTGAGGTACAGTAACTGGTAAGATTACCATATGAATGAAGGCTGCCCTCCAGATCATATTGTTTGACATAGATAGCATGGTCAAATAACTTGTACAGACTGATCTTTGTGACGAAGACAAAGCTTCCAAAGAAGTTCATGCCCTTACTTTGTGAAGAAGCATATGAAACAAAGTGAAGTTCATTCCTCAAAGATAAGAAGGTTTCTTCCTGGTTCCTTTGCAGCAAGAAGCCACTTTTAGCTTGTCTTTTAATTGATTTAGTCTTCTTAATGGATTCTGTTGCGCCTAGTCCAGTTGTACTATCATTACCTCCTCATGTTTCTTATCTTAATGTGCATTACATTTTATCATAACAGGTATTATCACATGCTGCAATTAAATCTCATTGGCAATTAACTATCCCAGAATATTTAAATGGATAATAATGGCAAGCATGAGTTTCTTTAAAAGTGGAGGAACTGCTTAAAGAAGAAACTTTACTCATATAATGTTTTTAATATTTTCTCAATGAAAAAACTAGAAACTCAGAGTGAAGAAACACAGAAATGTCAAGTTCTAGAGGGAATTGTATAGGCCAGTGAACAAGTCCAGCAGTTGCTTCAAAATTTCAGCATTTTAACTCCTATTTCTTATCCTTGTTATCAGTGTTATTCTAGATTTTATATGAAATACTCCCCCAAAGTTTGTAATAAGATAAAACTGCAGTCTGCCCAGAAGAATAACCAACTTCATTGAGTTGGACCAAACCGACCGCTTAAATTTCTAACACCAGTAGCTACTTTACATCATTGTGTTACAGGTCTGAGAAAGATGCTTTTGAGGGAGAACTTCCAAGAAACATAGCCAGCTGAGACCTGAGTCTGTTCACACCAAAAAAGGACTAACAAACCAACAAACAACTGAAAAGTGACAAATGATGAGTTCAGAGACTTACTGCAATCATTACACTTTGGTGGAACAAAAGTGGTGATATGAAGACCCAGAAGATATCATATACAAAAGCACAGCATAAGAGTGCCGCGGCAACCTGGAAAAGACAACTTATATATGTAAAAATATAAGTATAGCATATATGTATGCATACAATGTACCTACATGTGTGAAAATAGTTGTAACAAGCAACAAAAGAACTACAAAAAGTGTATTGGAAAAGTTCTACCTTGATATTTGGCAAGCGGGCTGTTTGTAGAACAGTTATCATCAGAGAAATACCCTGACAGTGGGTAATTTGA
Source organism: Nymphaea colorata (assembly GCF_008831285.2). Classification (NCBI taxonomy): domain Eukaryota; kingdom Viridiplantae; phylum Streptophyta; class Magnoliopsida; order Nymphaeales; family Nymphaeaceae; genus Nymphaea; species Nymphaea colorata. Next base: position 9,836,825 of record NC_045139.1, read on the forward strand.
GAAACATTAGCAAAGCATGAATGAAGATCTTAACCATCAACATATAATTAAGTTGAGTAGAAAAAAAATGCTGTACAACCCAGAAAAAGTGGAAAACAGTAGTTTGATTTGTGTTTATGAGGTGACTTCATCTGTGAAACTCAAACATCTAACCAAGGCCAGAGTTAATCAGGCATCAATCAACACACTCCAGCAGTATTCAAAATATGACAAGTTTTATCACTTCAAGAAAAGATTTTTTCCGTAAGTTACAAAGAAAAAGGATGATTTCTTTAAAAGTGTATATGATTTAAGTGAATTTGGGTATCTAGAGAACCAGTTCACTGTTTTTCAGGTTTCTGATTAATAAGATAAAGAAGTAAAACTATACTAGAAGCAAAATAATAAGATATTAAAAGTGAAACTTACTAGAATGTCTTGTCCAATCCAGGCATATGATGCATGCCGATTTACAACCCAAAATATAGCAAATGCTGCACAAAATGGAAAAATAACAAGAGATAAAACTGACACTTCACCACATAGAGGAAGACTGACTTTCTTCTTCTGAGAACCTCCAAAAAACCTGAACAAAGTAGTTAAAAAGGTAGTTATGTCAGGTGAAATACTCTGATTAAATGGAGTAGACTGCAAGGTCATGATGTACCTTGAAATTATTCCCACTAGACATGCACGCATCCCCTGCAAAGAAAAAGGTCAAATCTAAGACGGTATGGGTTCCACTAGGAAACAATCTGAAAGCAGTGTCTGCAAGGCATAGATTTTTTGTCTAAAAATCCATGGATCAGAATCCATGAGATAAAAGTCCATGGATAAATTTTTTGTCTTGTGTATGATGGCATAGATTAAAATCCATGAAATTATGTCTACAGTATGATGGATGAGAACGAAAATCTTCAGACAGAAAAAATAACTGTTGCATTTTACAACGTCCGCTGTGGAGGGAGAAGGCAGAAGTTGTGTCTCTCATTGTTAAGATGTGTTTATATTCAGTTTTAGGTTTAAGAGGGTACTTTTGTAATAACTTTTCCTTTAGATGTTTCTCTTGTAACTTCTCTCTTTCCTCTAGTCTATATAAAGAGGAGTTAGGGCAGATTTCGTTGTTAATCAAAGATTATTCTTTCTAATCTTATCATGGTATCAGAGCAGCAGCCGTCTCCTCCTCCTTGGCGCGCCGATTGAGCGGCGCCACCCGCCGCCTGACCGCGCCCATCGCTGCGCTTCCTCCACCCGCTCGTGTCCACCCATCTCCGCCCGTCGCTGACCTCTCCACCCGACGCCTCTGCCAGTCGCTGTCCTGTCTTCTCCACCCGACGCCTCCGCCCGTTGCTGTCTTCTCCGCCCGACGCCTCCGCCCGTTGCTGTCTTCTCCGCCCGACGCCTCCGTCCGCTGTTGCAGTCATCTTCGCCGCTGCCCGCCGTGGCTGTCACCTCCGCCCGCCGCCGCCGTCTGTCACTGTTGCTTCTCCGCTGCCGCTGCACACTGCATCGCCCCTGCTGTCTCCACCATTCTCCTCTACTCCGCCGCTGCTCTGCACGCTGATTTTCCTCTCAGCGTCTTCGCTGTCGCCTCTGGTAATCTGTCTTCGTTCAGTTCTGTTGTTGCCTCTTCCAGCCGATCAGACTTATGGATTGCTGCCCGTGTTAACTGCTTCATGATCAGCATGTTGTCTTTCGATATGTGATTGTCTTCTTTTTTGCCTGCACTTCCTATTCCGTGGCTCGGTTTCCTCCATTGTGTTGAGCGATGTCTGAAATTAGCAGCGGCGCTAATACCTCTTCCTTTGTGTCGTCGGGAGAGATGAAGAGTTCCCCATTTTCCAGCTTTATCACCAAAATGGATGGGGGTAATTACGAGATGTGGGCCATGCAAGTAAAAAGAACCTTGATCGCTCATGAGAAGGAACATCTTATATTGGAGCCCGAGCCCGTACAGAAGGTAGGAAAATATACTACTTGGTTTAAAGATAATTCGTTGGTTATGGTATGGATTGTTGGTACTCTTACTCAAGACATTGCCAATGAAGTCCTGCATAAGGAAAGTGCAAAGGATATGTGGGATTCCCTTGCAGCCACCTATTCACAAGCAAGGAATGAAACCAGAATTATGCAGCTTCATCATGATATTCATCAGATGCGCCAAGATGGTCGCCCTCTACATACTTATTATTCTAGTCTCAAGTCCATGTTTGAGAGACTAAACAGCTACTTTCCTGCATGTAAGTGTGAGCAACAGAAGGCATACAGAGATATGCTTATGGTCGGAGTATTTCTGTCTGGATTAGACTCTGTTTATGAATCAGCAAAGAATCAGATGCTCACTAGTCCCTCGATTCCTCCTATTGATGAAGCTTATAGTAGGCTAAGCAGAATTCCAATCCCTTCATCGACTGTTCTTGATACCACTTCTGCTATGCTTGCTACTCGTGGCAGAGGTGGGTCCCTCTTTGCCAGAGGACGAGGATACCGTGGCCGTGGCAATACCCCTTCGCGCCCAGTATGTCAGTTTTGTCATCGCATTGGTCACACTGTGGATAAGTGTTGGCAGAAACATGGTCGTCCAGCTGTTGCCAATCAGACTGTTTTTACTGATTCTCCAGAGCAGCCTAAGACTCAACATCCTGTTTCCTCCAGTGAGTTACGTGCAGATGATATTATCTCTCAGTTGAGACACTTGATTGGAGATAGACCTCAACAAGCTCATGATCCGACCACCTCTACTATCACTACTGCTGCCAGTGCATCTTCATCTGGTATGTATTCTGACACTACAGATTGGCTCATTGATTCGGGTGCATCGACACATCTCTGTGGAGACAAGGCACAGTTTACTTCTTATGTCTCTACTCCACCTGGTCGCTCGGTTATTCTAGCAGATGGCAAATATTCTCCCGTTGTTGGACTTGGAGAGGTCCAACTTACTTCATCATTACCATTGCAACATGTTCTTCATGCACCAGAATTCCCACATAGCCTACTATCTATCAGTCAGATTACCAGAGATTTAAACTGTCGTGCGATATTTGACTCCTCTTCTCTTGTGTTTCAGGATATACTGACGGGCAGGGTGATTGGCAGTGGCCGTGAACAGGGAGGTCTTTACAGGCTAGTGCATCCCTTTCCCTTTGCTGGATCTACCTCTGCAGGGTCGTCCTCATCCTCGGCTTATACTTGGCATTTACGTTTTGGACATCTACCGTTTCAGAAACTGCTGCATGTTCTTCCTCAGCTGTCTCCCAAGTCTTCTTTTCAATGCGAGTCTTGTCAGTTGGGCAAACACCATAGGTCATCCTTTCCTCCGCGGCCCAGTCGAAGTAGCCATTCTGTGTTTGAGTTACTTCATTTTGATGTTTGGGGTCCGAGTCGTACTCCTGCTCTTCAAGGTCATCGATATTATCTTGTTGCTGTCGATGACTATAGTCGTGTTAGTTGGGTTTTTCTTATGAAGCATAAATCTGAAGTGGGTCATGTAATCAAAAATTTTATCAATGAAATTCTGACTCAGTTTGATACTTGTGTCAAAATTGTGCGCTCTGACAATGCTCTTGAGTTCTGTGCTTCCTCTTTGGAACAATTTTTCAGGGATAAGGGTATCATCCACCAAACTTCTTGTGCCTATACCTCCCAACAAAATGGGGTTGCTGAACGGAAACACCGTCATATTCTTGATGTTGCCAGAACCATTATCATACATAGCCATGTTCCCCATTCTTACTGGGGCGATGCTGTTCTCACAGCATGCTATCTTATTAATCGTATGCCGTCATCTGTGTTGGGAGACCTTATTCCTATCTCTGTCCTCTTTCCTGACAGAGACTTGTTTTCTGTTCCACCTCGTGTTTTTGGATGTGTTGCCTTTGTTCAGTTGCTTGGTCCTGGGCGAGATAAGTTGTCTCCTCGGGCCATCAAAACGATCTTTGTTGGTTATTCCCACACTCAAAAGGGATATCGATGTTATGATCCTTCTACTCGTCGGTATTATGTGAGTGCTGATGTTACATTTTTTGAATCAACCTCTTTCTTCTCCCCAAATGGAACTCAATTAAGGGCGCCTGCATTAAATGATGAAGTCCAATTTCCTCTACCTCTCATGAGTTGTCCAAACCCAGTTGATCCACGTTTTGGGGCTGTCTACCATCGTCGTACTAAGCCTGCTGCGCCTGTTCAATGTGCACCTGTGCCTTCACCCAGCACGCCCAAGGTAATTCCTGACACAAACTCAACTGACAATGTTTTATGTAATGATGACATAGGAGTATGTCACGAGCATGTTCCTGCTCCTAATGAACTTGATGTGCCCATTGCTCAAAGGAAAGGCAAACGCAGTTGCACTTTGCATCCTATCTCTGGTCATTTATCCATGGATAGACTCACCCCTATGTACCGACAGTTTGTCAAGGGGCTGTCGGCTATTGCTCTTCCACAGAATCCCATGGATGCTCTCTCTGATCCCAAATGGGCAGCGGCTATGCAAGAAGAGATGGATGCTCTTCAGTCTAGAGGCACCTGGACCCTTGTTACTCCTTCAGTTGATGCAGCCATTGTTGGTTGCAGATGGGTCTTTACTATCAAATACCGAGCAGATGGCAGTATTGACAGATATAAGGCTCGTCTGGTTGCAAAAAGCTATACCCAAACTTATGGGGTTGATTATTATGATACCTTCTCTCCTGTGGCACGACATGCTTCCTTACGGATTCTCCTTGCTGTGGCTGTCAGCAAGAATTGGTCCCTCTCACAGCTTGATGTCAAAAATGCCTTTCTCTATGGTGACTTACATGAAGAAGTGTATATGCAGCAACCACCAGGGTTTGTTGCTGAGGGGGAGTGTCAGAAAGTGTGCAGATTGCGAAAGGCGATTTATGGTCTGAAACAGAGTCCTCGAGCTTGGTTTCAGAAATTGTCAGAGAATATTGAGAATGAGGGCTTCAGACGTTCTTCGGCCGACCATTCCCTCTTTGTCAAGAAGACTTCTACAGGTACGGTGATAGTTCTTGTTTATGTTGATGATATCATTGTTACAGGGGATGATGATCAGGGGATTTCCAACATCAAGGATGTCCTTGGACAACACTTTGTCACCAAGGACCTTGGTGAACTACGTTATTTCCTTGGTATTGAGTTTGCCAGAAATCAAAAGGGCCTTATCATGTGCCAGAGGAAATACGTTACTGATGTTTTGCAAGAGACAGGGATGCTGGGGTGTCGGCCTGCATCCACGCCTATGGATATCAATACCCGCTTGTATGATGATGATACTGAAGATGTTGATGCAAGACAGTATAGAGGGATTGTTGGGAAGCTCCTATACATCACTGTTACTCGACCTGACATTGCCTATGCTGTTAGCAGAGTGAGTCAATTTATGGATAAGCCCAAGAAAGTTCATTGGGATGCTGCTATGATGATTCTTAGGTATCTAAAGAATTCACCAGGAACGGGACTCTTCTTTCAGAATGGTACCTCACTCACTATATCTGTGTATGTTGATGCCGACTATGCAGGATGCCCCTCAGACAGAAAATCCACTACTGGATTTTGTGTGTTTATTGGATCCAACTTGGTTACATGGAAGAGTAAGAAGCAAACTGTGGTTGCCAGATCAAGTGCAGAATCTGAGTATAGAGCTATGGCTCAGGGTACTGCTGAAGTTATGTGGGTTAGATCCCTGATGTTGGATCTTACTGTCGAAGTGCATCTTCCTATGCAACTGTTATGTGATAACAAAGCTGCACTGTTTATTGCTAATAATCCGGCTTTTCATGAAAGAACCAAGCATGTTGAAGTAGATTGTCACTATACTAGAGACATGATTCAAAAGGGGTTTGTAAGTACCTCACACATTTCAACTACAGGGCAAACGGCTGATATCTTTACTAAGGCTCTTGCAAGGGGACCATTCCAAAGCTGCTGTTCCAAGTTGAGCCTATTTGACATATACGCTCCAACTTGAGGGGGAGTGTTAAGATGTGTTTATATTCAGTTTTAGGTTTAAGAGGGTACTTTTGTAATAACTTTTCCTTTAGATGTTTCTCTTGTAACTTCTCTCTCTCCTCTAGTCTATATAAAGAGGAGTTAGGGCAGATTTCGTTGTTAATCAAAGATTATTCTTTCTAATCTTATCACTCATGAAATGGCCTAATGGGCAGAAAAAAAAAATCCACAGACAAAAGTTGGACTATGTGAAATCCGACTTTTTCCCGTGGATAAAAGTCTGCAGGGATGGGTCTGAGCAGCACAGATATTTTACCCGTGTGTGACAGGTAGGATCAATTTTTCAAGATACAGATATTTATCTGTTGTCGACTGTAAAATCTGAGGTTATCGAACTCCCCCTAAATGAGTATTCAGAAAAACATTTTTTATGTCTTGACAACCGACAATTCTCTTTATATGTGTCATGGTTGTCTGGTAGGTGAAAAAAATGAACATCACCAAATTTACAAGTTACAACTTACAAGTCCAACCGGACAGTTTTTGTGCCTTGCTGCAACATCAAATCTGGTCTACACCCAGCAGGAATGGGGAACCTTAAGGACGAACGTGTTCAAGTCCCTATTACAGTATTTCTGAGACAGCCCATATCTCAGACATGAAGCTATGAGAGAGGTTTCTCTGATGGTTCTCCACTTGCACCCACAGACGTGCCACTTATTTTAGGGTCATTTTGAGATAAAAAAAACTACGTGTTCATGTGTTTGATTGAGCAGCTACACTTCCATTTTCTGCAATTGGATGTCTTAAAAGTACATCTTCAGGCATCTAGTCCACCCACTCAAACAACGGCTTTACCAACTGTGAAGCTCTAAGCATAAAACTGTGGAATCTTAGTAAACAATTTCTCTCTGTAGATAGGAGGCATATGATGTTGATTGGCTATTTGTTCATGTGTTGTAAATTTCTGTTCAGGGCTGTCAATTCCTTTGTACAGGTTCTTGTTGAATAACTAACAACTGTCTTCCAGCAGTTCAGATTCAAAAAAGTCTGAAAATCTTTTAGACATTCCTACATTATCCTTGAGACCTGCTAATGAAGAGCCAGCAGTAAGGAACACTGGTACAGTGACCTCTTCTTTAATCCATCTCTCTGAAGGTATATTGTAACAGCATTTTTGTGATTATTTGTCAGCTCAGGTGTGTTTGGACTTTTCTTTGAAACCTTTGCACAAGTTATATAATCACAGCATATGTTGCCTAACATTTATTGCATCAAAGCATTTGTTCCAATGATGCAAAGTTGCATCACACGCAAATAAAGGAGAGACCAAAACCATGTGAATAAATTTAGAATATCCACAAATATACATCATGCTTGAAATAAAAAATCTCCCAATAGCAATTATAAAGAAAAAAAGAGTAACGAACAACAAAATCAGCATTTACAGCATAGGCATAAAACATGCAGCACAAGGGTAATAAAAAACAAAGAAAAGCACCAAAAATGAATGAATTTACAAGTACCAAAGCATGCTCCTTTATGACAATTGTATCAACAGAAATATCCTGCTTCATTACATGTGCAGATATTCATGCATCCAAGATTTGAAATGAAGCTGAACATACCTGACTGCCACCAATGCAGAACATAATATAAAGTAGCCAAACAAACCATGCCGACATAAAAAAGAATAACACCAACAGAAAAGCAGATGCTGATAGAATGAAAATGACAGCTCCTTTCACACTGATATCAAGAGCCTCTTCCTCAGTGTCATCTTTTGTAGTTGCAACAGAACTAAGGCTTTCCTAAAAATGAAAAATAAAATGCTGAGCGCACTTCCCTTAGGAGATTGAGGAGTATATGAATAATCACAAAATTTGCACATCTGCACAGGATAAACAGAGAACTGAATGGCATTCACCAGCAAGTATGAAGACACCAAAGGGACAGAAAATCAGCGCATATTTAATCATATCCCATATATCCAGATTACTTCAACAGCCCAAAATGAAAAGTTTAGACATAATAATAATTTCTAAGTTCCGTGTGTAAGAAACCAACATGAGAAAAAATTATCGGAATGCTAATTCACATGGGTACTTCAATAAGGTCCATATACCCGTGTCGCCGTATCCGTACCCAAAATAGGTACTTGGACACACTCGGGTACCTTTAGATTCAAACTGCTTAATTTTACTTTGATTTAATTTTTTCTACCTTACTTTTCATTCTATTCTTAGAGTAATTGTTCATTAACATACTAATGTTTTTATTTATATCACTTATTTACTAAAATGTTGCTTTCATTTTGATTTTTTTGTGTTATTTTGCATATATACATACATATATCCTGCCGTACCCCCGTACCGACATTTTTTAAAGTTGTCATGTCCGTACCCGTATCTCCGTACTCATACCCAAACCGTACTCATACCCATGTGACTTAGTCGGAATGTGTTACAAAATGCATTGAAACATGGATTAAAGCATTTGGAATCATGAGAAAAACAGAGAAGAAGCAATAATAGCAGGATTTCTGCAGTGATGACGATTAATATTTCCACTTAAATACATTTTTTATGCCTTATAGCATAGAAAACACAACATATAGAAGGATTTCATAGCAAAAGGTTTTAAAAAGGGATATGAAGTCTGCATCTTCAACATGAGATGAGTTTGTGCAAGAAGAAGCATAATATAATACCAACAAATTCTGGAATAACTGAATAAAAGTGCATCAGCTTCTCCATCTAGAGTGAGCTTCAAATGTTTCAAGAAGATTTACATAATAATTGTGTAAATGACAATTTATCAAGAACTCAACAATTTTGGCCAACATGAAATTCCCTCTAGACAGCAAGATAAGATTTCGCTTTAGCATGCTAAAACAAATAATAGCAATGTTGCTACCTGTCACGGGCCAACTTTTCAAGCCTATTTGGCCCACGCGGAGCCGAAGGTTTCTCCAAGCCTTTGGCCAGCCTGACTCATTCTCAATGTAGCGAAAGCTTTCATCAATCTTATGGGACCGCAGACTAGACGAGGAGTGCTACGCACTCGGCACACCATCACCCAGGTTCATCCCACAGTAGACCATCGGCAAGCCGTGGCCATGAGGCCCTGTGAGAACATTGTCATTCCTCCAAGCGCCTATCTACTTCCATACGAAATCTGGGAGGGGGTAGAGTTCCATTGGGAAGAAGCCCTCAACTGAAGCCAGTTGCCGACTATATGTTATTAAGCAAGGCGGCCGACCATCGCCCTACTCGACGATGAGCATTCACTTACTCGCCCCCGCATGACTCTACGCAGTTGTGGACACAGCATATGCGTCCATCGGGGCAATTGCCCCTAACCCACGTGCACCCCCATGCGCATTCAAATGCTACACATGGGAAACTCTTCTGATTCCCCACTGACGGACTTGCATTTTCAAAGGGACTGACGACCATGATGCACTTATACGTTTTGTCGCTGCACATCCACGTGCATTACTTTCTGTTTGACTTAGCGTCCAATTGGATCCCACATGCTTCCCGAGCAATGCCTAAGTTGGCCAAGCAGCACCTCCTTCTACTGGCTTGGCCGGGCCAGACATAGTCGGTCCGCAACATTCTCCCACCACCAAATCGTCACTGTCCTCAATGACTTTGCCTAGGGCAAGAGAAATTCTGCAGCCATCCCCTGCTTTTCTTTTCAATTAAGCCCATGTTCGTCTGATTGATGCACCCGCCACGTCGCGGCTACCTGCCTTATCGGGTGTTTTACCTCTGCCTTAGCGGTGGACTGACAGATGGAAGAAATTCTTTGGCACAAAACAAACTATCTAGGCGAGCCGAAGAAGTACCAAGTGAAGTAGATAGATGAACATAATCCAACTTGGGAGTATGCATTCCGTATGAAGCAGCGGTACCCGAGAGAAGTCAAAGCCTATCATGAAGCAGTTGGCGCCGAGGATGGCGCATGATTTGAAGGGGGGAGCCTGTTCCCTTGTGTCTAAGAGTCTGTACAGTTTTTGCTTTGTTTTATTATGTAATTCCTTTGTTTATGTTGAGTCTTTGCTTATGTTTGTTCACTTGTAAGGGAGTACCCTCCCACCGGTCTAAGTGTCATGTTTTGGGGATTCTATGTTTTGGGGTGGTCAGCATTGGAATCCTTGTATGCGGCTTCGGCCATCCTATGTAAGCAAGTTGAAATCATTCTCCTTTCTTACCTCTCTCGTGATGTACAAGTTTTTCAAAATTAATACATTGCGAGATTTCTTTATTCACACTACTTTCTTTATACACTTGTTTTCCAAAACGATCTTTGCACCCCTTTCGGTGGCTTGAAAACTGATGGCAATTAGGTTCTTACCGTGCCACACAGACTAAAGGAGTCAGCCCGTGACACTACCTTTGGGCATAAAGAAATATAAGATGTTTTAGTTTAAACTACCAGGGTAGTTACATACATACTCAAGTACCTTTAACAAGGAAAAACAAAAAACAGTCGTAGTTTGTAAGCTACTACTATCACAGTACATCTAACACCCGTGGTCAAACAGCAAGACAAAACACATGCATCAAGCCGTTAATGTACTCAGTTGAATGTACCTTTGTCTTGAAGCAAGAAACAAACAAGAGAAAAGTTAACAAACTTCACAAATCATAGGCATACACATGTCAGCCACAAAGCGTACCTTCCTCGTCAGCTGATCATAACTTTCACTAGTTTGTTCACGTGCAACAAATTCAGACCATAAAGAAGCACAGAATACAGTGCCAACAGACATCATCCACAAACAAAATTGTGAGAAGTCAATCACCGGTCGACTGGGGGCATACATTAGAATTTCCACTGCAGTAACAAACATAAGATTTATCTCAGGTTCCAGGGGCAACAGACATACCAAACCACTTAGACAAATATAATGAAAAAAAAGGCCTGGTCTAGAATTTTTCAATGTGGAAATTGATATGCAATCAAGGCGCAATTAGCCTGAAAGGGAAAGAGCACTGAGATTTAGATGCCAAAAAGAGCAGATCAAATAAGCATCTAGAGAAAGAATTATGATAGGATGACTATAGCATGGCCCAGACAGCATGAACACAATAAGTTCCATTTATAGAATATGTAAACCCAAGAAAGTACCAGCGTAGTGTATCATCGAGCTGGACTATAATCTGTGACTTTGACAGCTATGATAAATATATTATTCATTTATTTATTTATTTATTTAATTATTTGAAAGTTAAAATGGAAATCAAGGCTTAGGAAAAAAACCAAACAATAAGCTGAGCCACGGATCGAAAAGGCTAAACACCTTTTCTTGTATTTCTTGGACTTAAGACAAGTTTTACCCACTAGGCTTTGAGATAACCTGAACTTCTGCCGACCGTCTGGCAGAATTCTAAAACTCTCACCAGTATTATGATTGTCAGAAACATTTATTCTCACACATAAGAACCTAAATACTTTGTTTCTCATCAGTAAGCATGCTAGTCAGCTAAACGAATGTTGTAGAATAGCTCCATGAATTGACATCATAAAAGGGGTATGCGAACAATTTGAAGTGGACAAAGCTTTACAACAAGCAGAGTATAGTTGAAGGCATAACCAACTCAGAAAGGCTTAGGAATCTGCCAGTAGAAAAGATGCATTACGTTCAGAGAAAATAGCATATGGACAGTGCACTATTTATATGCAAAAGAACAAATCTGATGGAACCAAAATCTCTAGAATACCTAGAAAAGTCTCAAACAGCTTTTGATCAGTAGGATTTATTGTTCCCCAGGTTCAGTTGCAAGTTGAAGATTTATTTTCAGAACATTCAGCTAAGAGGTTTGAAGGCCGATTGCTCAGCTCTAGAGGAGCTATTTTTAACTTCAACTTCATAGAGAATACATCATCAGGTCCCACCAGCGGCCTGGCTAAATAAGGGAAGCATTTTTTTGGATTGATCATACAGAAAAAACAGAGAATAGGTACAGAAAGCACAAACAGTCAGAAACCAAAGATGTTCAGGAATAGAACCAAAAGTAAAGTTCACTACCAGGTCATATGAAAGCACATCTTTAGATACACATAATTTTCACAAAAGAAGAAGGATTAGTCATCATAAACATGCAAACCTTACACACATGGAGGATGTATTCAGATATGCTTGAACAGGAAGTTCCTGTCCACTCTAAGTCCAAATTTCAATAGTCTTAACCTCACACCCTTTCTTCAAGCAAAAATGGAAAACTCACCTGCCTGTCCAGCAACCAAAGGTTGTCGGATTGCATCCCCTGCTGACTTTGGAATCATCACAATCGGGATGGTAATGTTAATGGAAGTATCATTTGAAGTGCAAGACATTTTAAAAAGATCTGCATCATGACAGAAACAAGAATTACAAATAAAAAAGTTATACATCAAAGGCATCTGTAAGAAAATCCAGCAGCTGTACAGATGGAAACAAAATGTTTGAGAATCAAGTTTTCTGAAACCATGATGGAAAGGGCTAGTATACCTTCATCATCATTCATCACAAGTAATGCTGCTGCACCTACAGCCTGTGCAACGTTTCCTTTGGTTGTGAAGGCACAATCCCCTCGTCTGGCCAAGGCTAGCAAACCAGATAACTATATATAACACAACCATGGCCAAGTTAAATACTATTTTATAATGTGAAAATTTTCCACAGATGTGATATCCAAAAGAACAAAGATAAATTAATTACATTATAATGCATTCTATTATGCTCCATATTTTCTTTCAGTCCACTAGGCATAAGAAATACACTTTATACTTTTCCTATTAATGTAGATCCAACAAACATGTACTATGTAATGCATTTCAAAAATGATAATCTGCTGACAAGATTTCCACACACCTGACTAGACAAGTCGGCTTAAAACCCCCCAGGGGGTCTGAAATTCAGTATTCCATGTGGGCCTTGCCACAAGGCCAAACAGTGGAGAGTTTTTCCTGGTGAATGTAGAACCGTACAAAGGGAATTTACAAGTAGAAAACTAAGGCATAATAAATTTGCACATTATGGGACAATCGACATGTCCAAAAACCAGTGTACGTTTCACAGCAGAAGAAAAAGGGAAATGAAGGTCCAAAAGTCCAAGGACAAAATCAACAAGGTTCATAGCAGAACATACTAAAATCCAAGTTTCAGAAAATCTATGTTAGCCGACTTCTATAAGCCAGTATTTTATGTAATGTAGGGTATTGTCTGATAAGTTACATTACATAAGGTAACTGTGAAGGAAAAAGACACGATACGCCCCTGATACTAGTTTCAGGGGTGTAACTAAATCATATTGGGTGTAGCTCATGATACACCTACCATATGATATGTTAACAGTACGATACATGTTGCTTGAAAACCATAGCCACGAAATTGTTCTCCCATTTTCAACGGTGGAGTTTTTCTCAGGTATTTTTCGGTATAGTTGTTTTCCTCAGGTATTTTTCGGTATAGTTGTTTTCCTCAGGAAAATATCAGAAATCTCGACGATTTTTTCAAAGATGAATAAAACCTAAAAGTTAGGTAAAAATAAAATAAATGAGAAAGTAATAAGAAGATAACAAATATAACTAAATAAAATGATAAAATTGATGTTTCAATGTTGATAAACAATTTAATTTAAGTTTAAAGATCAAATGGTGACAAATAGAATTAACATTTACAACCACAATACCATGATATAGAAAAATAGCAAACTGATAAATGAAAATTTGGAAAAAAAAATGTGATATTAATACGTTGAATTTATTCTTAAGTTTTCTTTTTCAAAGCGTCCTTTTCATGTTTCTTTCATTTTTTTTCTCTGTTTTAACATTAACATCGTTTTTTCAAAAAAAAAATGACAATATCTTTGGCTATATTGATAAGATAAAATAAGTAGAAAAGGGGATTTTGTAATTTAAAGTTACACAAATTTTTAAGATTTAATATTAAGTTCAGGGTGAAAGACATTCTAAAATTGTCACACATTTACAGTAAAAAAAAAAAAAACCTTAGGGCTGACTTCGTACAATAAAGTAGAGCTGACGTGCTTTTCCTTGTAAGAATCTACATTTGTTCCAAAAAATAGAGATTCAAATTTTGTGATCATTAGTTGCTCAAAGACTCCAATGAGTAAGTCATAGATAATGAAAAGTTGTTTATTTTTTATACCCATTTAACTATTAGAAGTAATTTAAGTGGTCAACTTTGATTATTTGTAATGAACCATACACGCTGTAGGTAACATATACTTATCATTTTCTTATCTTTATGCAATTCATGTTGTTTCATATGATTGTTCGTATGATTTTATATTTTTATAATTTTATAATTTTTTTATTTCTAATATTGATAACTAAATTCTGCAATTTTTCACGTGGCATCACGTATTTAACTTTGAACTCGACCGGTATGGGTTATGTTACACATTTTACAACATTGGTATAAGCATGAAGCGTCCTTGTTTTTATATTACGCATCTTGCAACATTGCTTTAAGCATGCAATGTCCTTGTTTGACACTTCCAGATACTGAAACTCACACTAACATTAACAGTTTTATGGGACATTTGCACCCGTTTTTCTCTGTCACGCGCCTTGAATGGAGGGGGCATGGACGAGGCAAACCAGAAAGCAAGCAAATATGGTCAACAAGAATCATAACAATGACATGGTAGTCGCTGAAATTAAAGAAAAACTCACCTTTGAGGACATATTGCCACAGCAAGTAAATGGATTTGCCAAAGCAACCTTCATTTTCATGGCGTCACTCTCGCGACTTGGTAAGGGAGAACCAAACTGCGCGTTAACTCCTTCTGCACTTGTGCCTTCCTTACCATCGACCCAATAGTTCACCTTAACCTGAGAGAGAACGTCATAAAACCATAAACCTCTCAACCGAAGAGCATTAACAACACATACAGAAACTTTATCTAAAGAACATCAACAACATACACAGAAACAGGTCCCATGCAATTATTCTGAAACAAGCATGAAAAATCGACAAAGAGAGGCAAATACCATTTTAAACTTGTTACTGCAACCTGGAGAATTAGGGGTGGCCTGGTCGTCGGCGAGGGCAAGGCGCGGGGAGAAGAAGAGCAGGAGGAGCAGGAACGATCCCAGAGACGGATTCACTAGATGATGTTCATGACGATGATGATGAGGGAAAAGGGAGCAGAAACGCCGGAGGAGTAGCGCCATTGTTGGGCGGATTCACACCCTAACACCCACTTTTTCCGTCAAAAGGAACCATCCTCGTATCGTATCCCATTACCCACCAGCAGCAGCAGCAGGAGGAGGAGGAGAACTTGTCGTGCTTCGCTTCGCCGGGAACCCCCTGCGGCTTCCCTGCGGATCTGGCCTCTCTCTGTGAAAAGCAGGGGAGGGAGGGGTCGTCGGGGGCGCGTTGCATGGTTGTGGAGGCGCCCGTTGTCCCCCGCCGGAGAAGGGCGAAGCCATGACCACGCACGTAATCAGACGCCAACACCGGCGAGAAATCTCTCCCTATTTCCGGAAGTTTCCCTCCGCTTTCAACTAAAGATCTTTTCCATCATGCGCCCTGGTTTATGCGCTTTATTGCAAAATGGTGCGTGTCTTTCCATGACTTTTACTAATTCAGTCCCAAGGAGTCAAGGACGGTCGACTCTTCTTAAAAGTCAGCAACAAATTACACGCACTAAAAGATCATTTTTGTTCAAATATGCTGCGGAAATTAGGATTGGGTGGTTCAGGGAGCATGCTCTATGTTAAACTCTTTTACGGAGAATGATTAGTTGACGATTTTACCGTTGCAGGTGAAAAGACATAACACGCAACTTGATCATCCTTTGATTGCTCTTTGTTGCATGTGTAATATCATTGGAAAAAAAAATGTATGCATACCATTGAATAGTTTTTGGAAACACATTTAAAGATGTTTGGCAATAGTAACACATTGTAACTATCCCATAAATCTAAACCACTGATTTATGGATCTCATGTTTTTTGAGACAGATTTATAAGACAAACACAATATATTACTGTTGCCAAACAACCTCGTAAAGTGTAAAGTTTATTCTATCAGACTCCCTGATAACAACGGGAATAGGTTGTTTGTTTGGGCATTCGATCCGAATGGTTGCGACATTCCGCCTTCGTGGGTGTAAGTCACCTTCTTATAGTGACTTAGGATGTTTATAATGGAAAAAACAAAAAGAGAAAATGAAGAAGGTTAAAGCTTTAAAACTAAATGAATCTTAAAAAAATTCGTCAAAGCAAATTCTCACGTTGTATTACCAGTCTGTATATCTTAATGGGCACACAATGCAATAATCTTAAACATATAGAAGTATAAACAAATACAATTACATACAGAAAATGCTATCAATACAGTACATATTAGATTCCAAAAGTATGAGGTACAAAAGTTATGTAATGGAAAAAATCGCAACGGAAGTTTTACGTATTCACAAAATAAAAATTAATTTTTATGCTCACGCTCCTCCTATCAAAAGGCATAATGTATACATCCAAATGTAGGCCAGCAGTAATGGACGCGGGGGAAGAAGATGCCGCACGTCTTCCTCACTAATATATAACCTTCTTCGCATCCAACTATATTCCCAAACTTGTTCAAAACAGAGGCAGGTTTTTGCTATTTTCTGAAAATTTATGCGTACTTGTGTGAAATATTAATATTAACCCTGTTTTCCTAAAATTTCAAAAAATGGGTAAACAACAATACTGTCGCGTTTTCACTTGTGCGGGTCATCCAATTGGTCCAGAGAAGTCCTACCTTTGGCGACAACAGTACATACAAGAAATTGCCGCTAAAGAGGTACTGGTGTTCTTCTTTCTTTCACTTGTCCGTCTTCTTTTAAAGTCCTCTTGTCTAATTTGAAACTACCAAGTGCAATTCTATGCCACTCTAACTCGTCATTGAAATGTACCAAATTGATCATTCATAGATTTACTTAGTGATGTCAATAAATCATATTCTGATTGGGTATTTGAATTAGATAGATGATTAATCGATTTCAAAAAAGTTGGTTATGAAAAAAAAAAATTAACATCCAATTAGATCAAACCAAATTTAGATTTAAGAAATGACATCAGGTTGAATTCAGATTCAGGTTTAAATAAATATAGAGTCAATATTTAGGTTTGAATTCAGTTTTAAATAAATGGTGTACATCAAATATCCTTACATTTGGAAATCGGTTCTTAATTTATCATAATGCGGTTCAGATTCTGTTGTACATTTGAAAGTAGGATTCAGATTCAAATACTAATCTTAAAGTTGTATCATCAATTAATTTATTTATCCTTATGTATTTGTTGTCCTTCGTAATGTGCACCCAATATGTCTGTAGACTATATTTTCACTTTTGGTAATTAAATGTAAAGTAAAATGTATATAATTGTGCTTGTCAGTTTATAGGTTGGGATTAATGGTTAGTTAAAAGGCCAGGTCGTATGTTGTTCTTTTTTTTTAATAAATAGTTACCAATTTATTGTATTTAGAACATTTGCTGACTATATTTGGTGATTTAAAGAAAATGCTTAATGTTGATAAGACTCTTTCTTTTATTTTTGTGCGAAGTGTATACGTGGCCTTGATCAAGGTTAGTAGTTTAATGAAGTTTAGTTTAGATACCATAATCACCTTAATTAATCAGTTTCACTAATATATCATTTACCTCTGTAGCCACAAGAAACATATACTTCAATGTTTATGCTTGTCATAAGATAAACATCACATTACATGCATAGTATTATAGAAAATACTATCAAATGCATATTATAGGTCAATTTATATATAAACAGTATATGTTTTTTTTCTTCTTATACATATATATGCTCTTCTCATCCAATTTTTTTTTTACTCTAGTATGTTGAGAAGGTACTACTAGTAGCATATGGCTGCTCGTCACAGGGTTTATAACACTAAGCAAGCGACAAAGTACCTTCACCTAAATAACTTTAAAAATTTTGATCATACTGTTAGAAGAATCCTGTTTGTGGTACTCCTATGGTTGGTTTAATAAGACATAAGTATTGAGTTGTATCATTTGCATGCGTGAAAAAGAAAGAAGAAGATTATAAAAACACCAATTGGTCATAATTTATGAGATATGATTACTTCAAAGATATATCAATTTTATCCCGAAACATTACCAAAATCCCAAAAAAGATTAATAATTCTGTAGTGGAAATGTGTATGGCCAGTGAGAAAGTTGCTTTAGAAATAAGGCAACACACTGGAGATTGGCCATAACCATCCAATTTCTCATCCCTGGTCTTTAAATCTATATCATATATATTCGAATCCTTTCTATGTGACCTTATAACTCATGCGTGTCCTTGAAAAATCCTGGGTTCCTCAAAAAACAAAGTCTTCAACTTCCCTATCTGTTTGATCAATTTCAACCAACATCAGATATATATATATATATATATATATATATATATATATATATATATATATATATATATATATATATATATATATATATTCAAGTGGCCCTCATTAGAAAGCTGATGCTGCTGATAAAACCCAGTATTTATTAAACAAATACTGACCAAATATTAGGCAAATGGAAGCTTAGGTAAATAAGATTTTCAATGTTTGAGTAAATGAGAAAGTTTCTTCAGCTATATTTGAGGTCACAATCTTTGCAGGAATGCTATTCTTTCTTATGGAAACTTATTGTGGCTCTGAAATGTGACCAAAAGGAACCCAACAGTGTCAAAATACAGTTCCTTTAAATTTTATAAGAGAGAGAGAGAGAGAGAGAGGACATTGCTAGAAAGCTTGTCGCTTGTAAGAATGTTGAGGATTAATGGATTTAACTTATTAATGTCTCAAATTTTTATTCGAATTAATTTGACCAATCAAAGAAAATATATCATATTCGATTGCTGATTGGAATTGAACTCAATGAATATTTTTGAATCAGAACTGATTCCAATTTCAATTGGTATTAAAATAAAAGGAGAATATGAACTTTAACACATGCAAGTTCTGGATACTAAGACTGTGGCTCTCAGACTGGACAACGAAGGCATTTATTTTTAAATGTAATTAGAGTGCGCATTTGAATTATATCGGACTTAGTAAAACCTAAAGTTGGCATGACTCTAAACCTTTTGCTCACAGATATTAGGGAAGGATGTAAAAGGATCATTTCGCTATTACGGTCAGATTTTAGATGTCGTTTAATTGTTGGACTCTGGACGTGAATTTGGATTCACACATACAAAACACAAAATAGAATTATGGCTTCTGAATGTTCAACTTCAATTAATCTTTTAGATTGTGTTTGATAGTTTCAAATCTAAGATTCGAGCCTGCATTAAAAGGTGTATTCTCAAATCTAAGATTCGAGTCTGCATTAAAAGTTGTATTTTGGGAGATCCTCTGTAACATGGATTTTAAGTTCATGTTAGCAGTTAAAAACCATGGATTTAAGGTCGGATGGGGGAAAAGTTCGACCTTAAATCTATCGATTTGAGATTCTAATAATCTCATATCACTGCATAAATCTGCAGTGAAACAAACACAACCTTAAGATTCTTGGTATCACTATTACTGAATCACTAAACTTGTCCAATTAGATTTCTTTAGTAATTTTCCTTTCAAAACAAACGAAGAAATTAAGCTGCACTGCATCCGTTCCTCTCAACAGGACACCTTTGCAAACATCGTCTTAAAGGATTGTTGAATGTGACTACTAGCATCTTAAAAGCGTATATATATATATATATATATATATATATATATATATATATATATATATATATATATATATATATACTGGTTGTCGAATGGATTTTTATTTATTTTTCGTCAACAAAAATCATCGTAAGAGGTGCATTAACCACAGTTTTTGTTTGGCTACACTTTCTCAAGGCATTTAACAACCATTTTTGGTGTTTCTAGCGACATAAAGTAGAAAAAAAGAAATTCATCCCACAATAAAGGTACCTGGTACTCTCTCTCTCTCTCCCTCTCTCTCTCGCTCTCTCAAAATAAGCTAGGACCACATTCAGCAATCCCTAAGAAGATGTTTGCAAATGTGTTCCGTCAGGTGGAGCGGATGCCAGCAAAGTGTTCTGCAACCTGCACGCAAACAGTGGACAGAAACGCACATTTCCAAAAATCTGTTCTTCGTGTTCTACTAAATTGGCAAAACAGCAAAGGTGGGCCAACAGTATCCTGCACCACATTGCGCCTAGTGCCACAACTAGATGTTCTCTACCTTGCATTCACGGGACAGCGAATTAAACATCCTGTATCCTATTTTGGGGCCCAACTTTTGAATACAGAATTGATATCCGAATTGATATTTCAGCCACCTAACCAAGCACCGATAATGTTCTCTCTCCCTCTCTCTCTCTCTCTCTCCACACACACACACACACCTATACTACCTCAACCGGAAGAAAAAATAGATTTCAAAAACAAAATAAAATTTCTCAAATATATAGGTGTACCTGTCACAAGACTGTTCATGATTTTTCAGTCTGTATTATTAGTCACGGGTCACACTAACTACCAACGATTATAGCCTTTAAGAATCTTGAATTTCACATGTTGTACTCTAAGAACCAGAGGTGATTTCTCTCTCTCTCTCTCTCTCTCTATATATATATATATATATTAGAGAGAGAGAGAGAGGAATGGGGTTCTATCAGATCTACTGCTTGCATCACAGCCATAACAGCTTTTCAAGTTCGATCGACGAAATGTGTAAGCGAGGATTAGAAGATCTCATGTGAGAATGCTGAAAACTTGAACCCTTTTGATTCATGTTCAGTGCCACTAAAACTTGTGACCAGTAATCTTAGCTCTTACGTTTTTAGATGCGATTGTTCATCCCACGGTATTCCCACCCATCACTAGAACGACTATATATGTTCTGTGAGGACCATATGTATGCAGTATTCTTGCATGTAACCCAGATAGTTGGAGGCCATTCTAAAAAAATGTATTTGGTAGTTCACACTTTTAAAAAAGTGGTAAGAAAAATGATAAAATGGTGCTTTTGCATTGATGCCAAGCTATTGCCAACGACAAAGATAATGTAAAATGTATTCTGTGTAAAAAATTATTTATGAAAATGCTCATTTGATGCAACAATACTTTTCTTACATAATCAACTGCGGCCTCAAGCTGCTGAATCTCGTTTCTTTCAGGCCCTGTTGCTTGATATTTTGTAGTTCACATGCCATTGGCATTGTCTCTAGCTGAATGATTGATGACAACTACTAAAGTCTGGTAGGATTGGGACATATGTATACAATAAATCCACCCATATATTGTCATGGTCATATGTCTTTCACATGCATGCCGACATAGGATGGCAAAACCTGCCTATGGACCAACCTTGCATATGGCTGGGTTAACTTTTAACCACGGTACAGTTTCGGTTTCGGGTCCTACATGCGGATCAGCGGCGAAGCCAGAAAGTTGTAGCTGAGGGGCACTAATATACGAAACCTTAAGTTTGAAATATAAACTAAATTATGTTGACAAACCAATATGTAAATAAAATAAATTTTGTGGGTCCGTGTGAGCAACTGCCCACGCAAGCCCACACCTAGCTCGGCCGCGGATGAGGATGGATCATGGTCTGCTCTCATGGCTGGTAGATGTTTTTGGTGAAGGGTGTAGACATGTGAACTAACCCTAATAATATGTCTCAATGTCAATCCATATGTTGTCTTTGAGCCCATGAAATCCAACATATGCCAGCACATGTTCATGGATCATGCCAATAACAGGGGGACCCTCCATGTTTTCTACACCAAAGCATGCAGCAGCCAAGCTTGCCCTCAAAACTCTGGCACTCTTAAATTTTTGCCCTCGCGGCAGCCGGCACCAATTATGCAGGATTCAAGGTCGAACCTGATCCATGCAGCCGGGGAAGGTCCGGACCCACCAGTTCGATCGCCTCGACAAGAATCGGATTCGTTTGGCAGGTAAAATGTGTCTGAATTCAATGAAGATTCACGGGATGCAGCCTATATCATATGTTGCACACCTAACAATTGATGGTTTTCCCTCAGATGAACTGCAAGGATCAAGTGGACAAAGCACTTAATGAGGAGTACATTGTGCTTTTGAACCACCGGCATCCTTCATAAAAGGTGTTATGGCAACAGGCTTGGAGTAGATAAGCAACCAATTGACTAGTAATATAAGACATGAGCTCTTCTCCTTTGTGGTTTGTGATTTAAGAGTACTCTAAATAGACTTAGTTGAAGTTAAACCCCACTGTGTCACTTGGGATTGATTTTAATCCTGGTTTTGGATACCACATTAAAGCACAATTACAGAGCCGGATTCAGATTCGACTACAACTGGACTCGATTGTACATCGGATGGTTCATATGCAAAGTCTCAAACCGAATCCACATTAAAATTTTTAATTTACTTATGAACATCACTATATGAAGCTGCTGCAACGTTTTTTTGTTCTTCCTTCTTTTTTGGTAGGGCGTTGTGTATAAAGGCGAAGCGGGAAGTTGGTACAAAGACTTTGGTGTTTTGTCCAATTTCAAGTTCTCTGTTAGGAACACAGATAAAACAAGAACATTTCATTTCTTATCTGATGTGTGAAGGTGATCCAACGTTACTGATTAACAGTTCATCACGAAAGTAGGTACCATTGGATTTGAGTTTATTACCAATTTGGGAGGGGAGGTTTCATTCCTTTTTGAGTGCTCTCTGAGGCAGATGTGCAAAGAGATCTATACTTGTACATTTTGAGCTGCTATTAGACTCTATGTGTCTCGACTCTTGGTGTCTTTAGATAGAAAAGAGCCTTTTTCTTTGGTGGGATTGCTCGGTATAGAAAGTTATGCAAGAGAGAGTAAATCCTCAAGTTTGAAGTGTCCAGAAATACTTTGGGTTATATTTTCACATAGCAAGTTTCCCATGTAAATTGGTGGCCTTTTTTTTTTTTTTACTTTGCTTAATTTCTTTTCTTCTTCTTTTAACATTTATCTTGTTATATGTTGTGTGATCGTTGTAGTGGTCCTACAAAATTTAACATCTTAATTATATTTTATATGTGTGTTTGTTGCAATATCAAGGGATTTAAATAGAGGAAGTCTTCCGCACGTTTAAATTTCCTTCATCAACTATTCGATGAGGAAATCACGAGATGTACGAGAGGCTTTAAACTCGACCGCTTTCAACTTGAAGGCCTTGAGCCCACCCACCTAAGCAGGTGTGTAGGGCGGAAACTCATTGAGGATAAAATATGAACCATTTAAAAGCCTTGGTCTGCAGTTATGTTATTTTTTTTCTTTCCACTTAATTTTGTGTGATGGCAAACACACACACACACACACACGCACACAGTCCATTGGCCCTCAAGCAGGGAAATGATGATAATGTGGTCCATTGCTCTTCATTCATCATCTCCATAGTGAAAAGTCCCACTTTTATGCGACTCATTATCAACACCTATTTCTCCATTGATTCCATATCTATCAGGCCTAAAAGCACAGAAGATCTTTTAGGTGTACAGGGTTGACATCATGATTGTCCAGATCACACGCTGTCCATTTTCATAGAATACCAAAATAAGAGCTCAATTTAAAGGACTCTCTGCGAGCATTTAGCAGAAAGCAGCTATACGTCTTTTGTCGCTAAAAATTTAACTTTGAAAGGGGATTTTAGGAGGATACAACCACATACTAAAAGGAAAAATCAATTGGTTGACAAAGTTATTCTGCAAGAAGTCTGAGTTGCTCACACCAATTGAAGTCCACTACCCTTTTTTTCCATGATTTTAGCAGCTGCTAAGGTGATTGACCAATAACAGTGACAACAACAACAATAATAACAAATAACTCATATGCATAGGCGATATATTGAGCAACTCCGCAACCATACTCATATATACCTTGCCAAAAGGAAAAAGAATCCCAAGCAACAAGAAGGAACAAGATCTTACCAGATAGATTACAAAGATGCTTTCATGGTGCCCTGCAACAGTAGCAAGACTTCGAAAAACAGAAAGACCTGCGAATTTTTGACGTGGAGCGCGTCATATTCAAGCGGATGGAGATTGGAGGGTGATTATATATGATTGTTTCCTTTACATGCATAAATGGGACCGATTTCCACTGGCCAAAAACTGCTATTTACAAAACTCCCACAGCTTATTACAGATCAACTCATGCTGTGTTGGCGACCCTCCTCAGTCTCTCGAGTATGCTGGCAGCTTTTCTCCGCGCCCTCGATGTGCCGTTCTGTGAGAGAACGGTGAGGCTGCCATTTTCATCTTCCTCCTCCCTCACCTCCTTCAACTTCGTCCTGTCATTCCAGCACACCGCGTGAAGAACTGCTACTGCATTCTCCCTGTTACGTCCAGATGTGCTCTCCCTTATGATATCCAAAATGCACCGTGTGCCTCCGTTCCTACCGATCTCCTCAAGTGCCTGCTGGTTGCTTGAAAGTATTGCAAGGATTGCTAAGGACTCGTCCACAAGCCCCGCTGATTCATCCATGATCGTTTTGAGAAGAACACGAACGGCCCCGTCCCTGACTGCCCTTGCTCTGTTATCATGCATTATGCACAAGTTGAAGATTGCTGCAGCTGCATCTTTCTTTGCCATTGAGCTTCCCTGATCGAGGAGCTCAACCAGGGGACTAATGGCGCCAGCCTCTCCAATTTTGACCTTATTGGCGTCAAGTGCTGATAATGTGAAAAGGGTAGCAGCAGAATTGCTTCTGGTCTCCATGCTTCCTTTCTTCAGAGCTTTTATGAGCAGAGGAATGGCTTCAGGTGTATCTGTAACAATCTTCTTGTTTTCGTCATGGATAGAAAGATTGAGAATTGTGGTAACCACATCCTCTTGGACTTCAGGATGATGATCAGAATCAGCACGAGATAACAGGGACAGCAGCAGCGGGATAGCATCTGGAGTCTCACCTAGAAGTGCTCGAAATGAGGGCATGCGCTTAGTCAGCAGGCGGAGCTCCTTTGCTGCTTGCTTCTGTTGCTCAATGGATGGGAAAGCCATTCTCTCGAGTAATGAATCAAGGTGGATTCTTTCTCCCTCTGTAATTCCTTCTTGATAAATGTCACCTGTCCCATTCTGAGGGGCTGGCAGCTCTATCCCTTGGCTTTCACACCATTGCTGTATCATATTCCTGACCAAGTAATTTGGAGTAAGGATCACATGTGATAAGACCTGCTGTGTCCTAGGGCACGTCCTGTGCCCTGCATTTAGCCAGGCTTGAATATAAGCCCGATCATACGTCTGCATGAGGAAAAGAGGAAATAACTTTATGAAGCAATTTGTACAAACCTAGCCAATTGCAGGTGGTCGGTTATGCTAAAACTAGGTGAAGTAAAAAATCTCGTCCAAAGCAGAGAAATGGAAACTAGCAGCAATATCCCATACCACGAACCACAAGCTAAATAAATCTCTCTATACCGTAGACAGAGTGAGATGAAGCCGCTGAAGAGTCTCTGAAGCAAAGGAAAAGGAAAAAGTAGTAACAGAAACGAACATGGCTGAAAGGAAGGGAATACAGTGCATCTGCAATACTATGCTATATTGTTAAAAGGAGCGAAGAAACAGAAAAGAAGAAAAATTTTGGACAGGACAAAAGAATCATGAAGCCATAAAACAGAACAAGAGGAAAACAAAGCGTCTCAGGCAAACCGTGCTACTTCGTTTCATGGATTAAAAATTGAAGCATAGTTTTCCAAAAAATGCGTGGCAAAGCAAAGCATGCAGGAGTCTACAGGTCGTAAGAGTACATGCAAGTTATGCCACGCGTCTTTCCCGTATCTCCATTTTGCGGTAGACATGGCCAAAAAGGAAGCGAAGAAAACCAATACACTGTTCAGAAGAACAAGGCGTGGTCTAGAGCAAGTTTTCATTCGAAAAGACGATACCAACCAAGGAATTGTGTCGACCAACAAAGATTACAATGGAAATCCAACCGACAAACCATTAAATAGGGAAACCAACAAATCCATAAAGAGCAGAAGACCCATAAATCAGGTACGCACAGTTCTTGCAGTGGTGCTGTCTGACCATCACTACACCAAACCCTCCAGGAAGACAACAACCCAAACATGACAGCTTCACACATGATCAGTGTTTTTCAGAACAAGAAGAAGGCATTTCTGGGGACGGTTGCAGAAAAAAAAAAAGAGACTCACGATCAGATTAAAAGAATATTACTGTACCAAAAAATATAAAAGTATATATAAATCTTTTTCATGGTCAAGATAATATTCCTCAAATTCTGAAATGGGAAGCAAATTCCGGGAGTGGAAGTTCTTGCACAAAGATGAACCGATTCATCTTAGTATAAGAAAAAAAAAAATCGAACCATGAAAGTTTAAAGAAATGAACACCGAACCGAACCGAAATTGAGTTTGGTTGTTTTATTAAAAAAAAAAAAGTACTTGGCTATGCAAAGAATAGCCGAACGAGAAATCCTCAACAGGACAGGGAAAAAGAAAACTTCAAAACCCTAAAACTATTATGAATTGAACGCTGAAGCAGAGACCAAAGTCCCTCTTCTTCATCATCATAAAAGGGAAAAAAGGAAAGCAGGACTCCCCCATTTCCGACACTGAAATCAACTTGTAGTTCCTTAGAAAGCTCATGAAACTCCATAGAAAAAAAAAGAATTATCAACATTGCACACAAAAAGGAAAACGGAGAAACGCTTAGTTCCTGATTCATATATGAAACTACTAATGCCTTCTATTCTCAACTTCCGAACCAAAAGAACCACCAGAAGTCCTCTCCTCGAGTAAACAAATAGCCAATCGACTCTTTAAAACCAAAGAAACTCTTCAATCATCAAGAGAACCACATTCTCGAACCAAAATTCTCCCTCAAAGACGCTCTCCAACGACACCTAAACTTCCAAACCGTAAGTAAAAAACACCTATCGTCGGCCTCAGCAGCGAGGATTTTCACCTGCCCGGTGGCCAAGATGACGGGGTCCTTCATGAGCTCGGAGGAGATCGGGCAGAGGAACTGCTCCGGAACGCCCGCGGCGTCCAGCTTCTGCGACAACGTCCTCCTGTGCTTCAGTCCCCTCAGGGCGCGCACCGTCCGCTCAATCCGGTCGAACACCTCCCCCACCCTCCTCTCCTCGCCGCCATCCTCCGGTATCGCCCTCACGAGCCTCAGCAACTCCCGCTTCAGTTCTGGCGCCTTCCTGGACGGCGAGGCGCCGGCGCCGGCGCCATCCATCCGCTCAGATCTCCCCATCACCGCTCCTCACCACCATCACCAGCAAAGAGAGCGCCGAGAAGAAGATGGCAAGACCGTAATTAAGAGAAGCTCCGCTCCCTCCCGCCATCTTCTCCCTCCATCCCTCTCTGCGTGAGGTCCCCGAGTGAAGAGAGCGAAAATTAAAGATGCAGAGAGAGAGAGAGGGGTGGGCCCCGAGCCCACACTCGGAATATGTGGGGGCCTCGCGGCGACTCTCTCTCCCTCTTTTTCTTTCTCTCTCTAAAACAATCATGGTGTTCATGGGGAGGACAGCTGGCGAGCCTCCGACCCGAAAAGCTGCTTCTCCGTCACGCGATTTTTTCCTTCTTTTTTTAAAAATTCTATTTCAGT
This sequence comes from Nymphaea colorata, assembly GCF_008831285.2. Classification (NCBI taxonomy): domain Eukaryota; kingdom Viridiplantae; phylum Streptophyta; class Magnoliopsida; order Nymphaeales; family Nymphaeaceae; genus Nymphaea; species Nymphaea colorata. The sequence goes on from NC_045139.1 coordinate 9,864,350, forward strand.
CTTTATTTTCGTATATTTCCTCCTTGGTGCATTTTCATTTTTCAATTGAGAGGAGATGGCGCTTCCTTGCTCAATGCCACTGTTTTAGGGAACAATTACGGGTTGCCATTGACCGGGGAGGTTGTAACTTCGGATTCAGATCCGATTCGGCAACTGATTAGTGTTCTAGTTTGGAATTAGATAATGCTACTGAACCTAGAGAGAGAGAGAGACTTTAGATCTGAATTATTTAAGGAAGAAGAACCGATAGAGTATGAAAAAGACTGAAATTAGCAACAAAACCATAGTTGGCAAACTAGTCGAGTTGGCTTGGGAATCGCCTGAGTCAGCTCTCGATCATTTGCCGATTCGAAGCTGAGTCACAGATTTACCAACTATGAACAAAAGCATACTATTCTTTTCTCATTTTTGGATCTTATGCCTTGGATTTCTAATTTAGTTGCACAAGCACAAGGGTCCATGGCTGAGTCGGACCTATGGCTTCGACCCAGTCCATTATCAGACTAATTATTGGGAGACTGCCCATGTGAACCAATTATCCAGATTGTCCATATTTAGATATTCAACCTCTTTGGCAGCTTTAATCGATCATGTCGCATAAAGGTACAAACCGTAGTGACTATTACGAAATCAAAATTAATATATGTTTACTTTTAAAAGTAATAATTTCAATAAAAAAATGTAAAATTCAAGATTTGTATTTATTTAAACAAAATATTAGAAGGAAGTTGGAAAAATACAGATTTCTCCATTATTGGGGCCAATCAAATGAGTTATCAGTTTTTCTGGTTTGATTCGCAAGCTAGACATACGAAGGACTCGTGTCGGGCTGTGATGAGAAAGATAGGCATGAATATCTAACTTTTGACCTATTCCATTTAAACTTGAAACCAAAACCAGGTGGGTGCAATTAAGATTCCAACAAAAAAGTAAATAAAAAAAGTTAAAATTGCTTTTTAGATGTCAATATCTGCTCCAATAAAGTTTGTAGATACAATTGATATTTATTTTGGGTGGCTTATAGTTTAAAAGGAGAATATAAGCTTTTACTCAATTCTTTGTCCTTTTAAATCAAAGAGTATACTTTGGTGCCTCAAGCCTCAAGATGTGGTCGTTGCGCCATTTTAACATACATATCTTTGGTGCCTCAAGATGTCGTTGTTGCGCTATTTTAACATACATATCGCCTGCTCTCTTCCACTCTATCCATTGTGCCAACCTTTCAGGAGCTATCATATTATACCATCACAAAAATCAATCTATATAAGAATTTTACAACATTTCAAAAGTCAGTAAGAAAAATAAAACGATTTTAAAGTTTGGTGAATTTTAAAAACAAATTTATCATGAAAGGTCAAAATACTAAGGTAGATCCACGATGCCGCTTACGTAGCATGCGTTTAAATTCGGTTGAAATGACCAAAATGTTTTTAGATTCATACAAGGAATAGCGTCGGGGGTTGAACCCGAAGCGGCGAATGGCTGTTCCGTTATATTTAGTTCCGAGTAGGGCATTTTCACACCCCGAGTTTTTTTTTTCTTTCGGAGCGCTGCGGGGGAAAGCAAAGGCAAATATTAAATGCTCCGCCGCTAGGATCTAACTTGCTGAGCGATCCTTCCCGGCGACGAGGCCGATCTGAATTGCCGGGTCCGCCGATTCCACGGCGAGATCCTGGCGATTCAGTAAATTACTAAGTTACCCCTAGAGGCTAACTACCTCGTTGTTGCGGTGGGGATGCTTGGAGATGGAATATGAGGAAGTTTCTTTCGGCCCCTACTTTTTTAAAATATGATATTTCTATTTCATGTTTTTTGTATTTACAAAAAATATAGTTCCCTCTTAACCTTCAAAAAATTACTAAATCAGTTTTATTATGAAGATAAATATTCCATATGCATCATATTACGAACATCCAAAAGAGTAAATGTAAAACTGATTTGAATCACGCATAGTAGATTTCAAATTTGTTTCAATTTTTTGTTAAATTCATTTTCATAAAAATTAGCAAGTGCATTATGAGAAAACAAAAACAGGGTCGAGTGGGGCCAAAGTCGAAAATGGGGCGCGTCTCCGTGTTGCTGTCGCCATCCTTTTCGTGCCAAGGTGGGAATGAGATGGGTTGGGCCCCACCTGCAACCCGCCAGGTCGGACGCCACGCACCTGGCTGGCTCCCACAGCTCGGAGTGGGGCCCACCGCAAGTCCCCGATCTGCACTGCAGCCCCCCTCTTTATCCGCTCATGCGTTTCATGAGCTCACCGCTTCTCTATTTAAACTGATCGCGGGAGACCCGAATTGCGCGCCGGTCCGGTGGGCGGCGCCGTCCCGCCCCGGTGGTGGTTTGACGTTCACCAACGCTACGAGCTTTTGATTGCAGGTTTAAAATAGTTAATCAAAATTAAGTGCAATAAGATTAGCATTGTAATCCGTTGGGATTTTTCTTTGTTTGGCACCTAATTTGTCCGATGCGGTTAATTTGATATACACTAACGTGAAAAAGCTCAACTTTGCTTGTTTAGTTTATATAGCATTTTATTTTTCTAAGTGTAAATTCACAAAATTTTCTTTCAAGCATCAGTATGTAAAAAAAATTACAAGACAAGAAATTTGACATTTAGCACCTAAGATTAGATCACATTGATTTTAAAATTTATAAGAAGTTTGTGAGATGTGATCCTGGCCGCTCTTTATACGTAAGTAGGTACAATAAATGAGTGGATCTAACATATGGTTTCCGTAGCAAGATCACGTTAGGTGGGGGAGTAAAGCGGGTCGGATGACATCGCCTACCTGATTTGACATAGTGGCGTCTTTCCTTGAAATTGCAATTGGTCTCAGACTCAGATTTAGGTTCAAATCTGGGTTCAATTGGGGTATCCATACCTTACATCCGATCGCATCAGATCATTATTGGGACTCTTATGCATATTCAGATTTGAATTTGGTCAACTGAACGGAATAGGAAGTATGAATCAGACTAGGATTCGTATTCATTTGTTTTACTGGAGCTGGAGCTGACAAAAGGGAACCAAATTTAGGTCAGAAATCGGATCTTACCTACCCATGACATCCGTACTGGATCCAATCTGGTGGCTCCAAATCATTCAAGTTAGGGCTGTTCAACAAGTCGAGCTCACTTGCGCTTGACTTAAACTCACTCGATAAACTTAACTCAAACTAGACTCGTTTACTAAACGAGTCAAGTTCGACTTAAGAAATGAACTCAACAACCTAAACGAGTCAAGCTCAAGTTAAGTGGACTTGGCTCGATTAAGCTCGATAAATATATAAATTACACTTGATAAAAATATATATAAAAAAAAAAAAACAGATTGCTCATGCAGGTGACTTGTATGTGAGACAGTCCTAGCAAGCACTAATGCAAATCAGCTTCCTGAATATTATCGCCAACTAAATATCTCACAATATTTTCTAAAACTTGCGCTGCCCACCAAAATATCTTGTAAAACCATTTAAAGCCTCATAGATGTAGATACCTTAAAAAGTTTCTTTCTTCCATTAAAAAACTGTAGTCCCATGCCGTATTTGTTCTTCAATGAAGTAGTCAAGCCTGAATTTTTTTGATTGAGGTTCAGAAACATGCACTGATTGCCGGTGTAAAGCTTCTAATGCTCATGTCACTCGAACTGACGTGCCGCCGACCAGTCACCAGCCGGAGTCGGTGCGCCAAACTCCCGCCGGCCATCCGTACGTATAATGCATTTAAGTGGGTGGCGGCCACCGGAATTTCAATTCCGAGTAGGTAAACGTAGTTAGTGGTTAATGGTGACGCAAGTGAGGTGTGCATGAGCCTGCGTCTCCATCGCTCCAGGTCAGTGACGCAGACGGCCGAACCAAAACGAATCGAACATTTTCAGCAACGCTATAGCTTTTAGCGACCTGACCGGACGCGCTCTGTCCGCACAATTAGCTCGCTATGACGGGCAATGTCCCTAATTCACGTTGATCCTCCGACCAGTCGTCATCGACAAGTTGTGATCCATGCACGGGAGAAAAATCCGTCACCTCGGGCTCCCGTATTGGTTTCTTCGATTGACAAGATAAAGAGACTGCATTTGTTCATCCGTCAAATCACAGACTTAAATGAATCCGACATCCTATAATGTTGCTGGCCTGTTTGTACTTATGTCTCTCTTGTTGTTTCATGAGAGAGAGGGAGGTGTTTGTGTAACAATTTCAACCCGCTTCTTAGCTCCGTCTTTGGTTCGGCAGATTTCAACCCACTTTTAGCATAATCTTTAATACGAGACTAAATTTTTGGTTTCCCTTAAAACACATATGTTCGAGTGTTGAACCGGCTTTGATACCACTATAACAATCCGACCCACTCTTGAGCTCAAGCTTCTGGTTTGGTGGATCCCAACTCATCCCTTAACAGTTTTGGCTCTAATTCCAAAAAGGTTACGAACCAGGGCAACTATCTATTCAATAACCTCATTTATAAACATTCAAAGATCAACTTCGATGCGATGCATGTGCAACCGCATACTTTGACGGAGCATATAAAAGAAAAAAGCTCTTTTTGCGTGGAGTCGGATAATGATTTCAATTCAATCGGCATCTCTTTTATGCATAATGAAACAGGGGTATTATTATAATTTAAATTTTAGTGTTGCCTTAGATTCCATATTTAAGAGGGCCAACATCCTTCCTATTTATCAACTTCGAAATTATAGAGCTCGAATATGGTCTGATCTGCAATGTAGGGAGACTATTTGTCTTGTAAAACCACTTAAATACTTGTGTTCTTGTATGTTTAATTTTGATTTTGATTTTTTTTTCTTCTTTTTGATCTACCTCTCTTCCCGTTCCCATTATTGAGTTCGATCCCATACTTAATTCTTGTGTATGTTTCAACGAGCTCCATACAATCCAGGTCTTGCAAAGATGTCATATGTATCAAACCATGTTGTCCAGATCCATATTAAACCCAAAAGGATAAAGAACAGGTGGGGCAGAAAATTTTGATTAAAGGACACTAGTCATAAAATTTTAAAGGGAACCAATATTTAATGGAAAAAGTCACCCTAAACTATCAATATAAAAACAAACTTTTTAATTGGTTTATGGGTGCAATTGCCCACACAGTTGCACACCTGCCTTCGTCCTGATGAGATTCGTTTTTTCGATAGTTTTGCTTCAGTTCATCGGCCTGCAAGTTCTTGTGCAACACGAATCCTACCATTGATTCAGAATCTTCACATCAATTTGGTTTCATGTCACATTCACATAGAAAAATTTCTGATAGTTTAGCACACATTAACCAGATCGTCGAATTAACGTGTAGTCTAAACTTTTGGTGTGTGCGTGCGAGATGTGTCCATAACCTTTTGTCTGTGCATGAAAATCCAACAGTTCACATTGCGTAAAACATCAATTTCTGAATAAAATTACATGGTCCAAAGAACATGATTGTATTTCTGAACAAGGTTGTGCAGAGACGATTGATTTGAAACAAAAAGTCTTCGTTGAAATCCATCGATGCCATAAATCAAGTGATAAAGTCATTGTCGTTTAACCCAAGGCAAGGGCACAAAACACACCAGACCTTGGGGTTCTCTCTCTCTCTCTCTCTCTCTCTCTCTCTCTCTCTCTATATATATATATATATATATATATATATATATATATATATATATATATATATATATATATATATATATATATATATATATATAGAGAGAGAGAGAGAGAGAGACAGAGAGGGGAGGGAGAGGGAGAGAGAGAAGAAAAATAGTATATGTCAGACCACTTAGGGCAGGGACAAAAACCAAACGTCCTGAATTCTTGTCAAAAAAGGTTTTTATAAAAAATTATAAACATTCTGCTATCCTTGTAAATACTAATTCAACATAAAACATGTTTTAATTAAATTTGTTTTTAGGAAAAGCATTATTTTTCTACTATAAAAAATTAGGTGTCATAAGAGCCATTCATATTTAACTAGAAAAACATGTTCAGCTCAAAACATGACTTAATGTATGTTTCTCACTAAAACATTATTAAGTTTATATGCATTCGGTTAGATTGTACAAAATACTTTAGCAGTCAATTTTTAATGGTCTGGTTTTCGATTACTTTACGCACACGCACGCACACACACACACATATATATATAGGTGTGATTCTTCTAATTTTCCCTACTGGAGCTTGAACAGTTACAAACAAAAGACAGGCTTCACTCTGCCCTTCTCTTGATGTAGAGGGGATAAAGTATTTGCTCACATGAAAGGAAAAAATAATATGCTTTGTTTTCTATGCTCAATTTTTTTTTATCATTGTCGGTAAGCAAAAAAAGTTTAGATGTTAAAAAGTAGTCATCCGTATATTAAATTCTAGCCAAACAACGCGCTCTCCCCAAATGCACCTACAACTTGGATATGGAGAGTCCACTTCAGTATGTATAAAAGACAAGGAAATATTTATGATACCTATAGTACTAGACGAGTATCACATAAGTTATTGGAGAAAAGTCTAAATAATGATGATACGAAATTCTATACAGGTTCATTACTTGTCTTGGAAGCAAGCTGATAGCTAGTCCGGTAGAGTGGAAGAAATGGAAGTTATTTTGACCCTTTCTGGCCAATCATCTGCGCACTGGTGGCAGACATTGTGAGGAAGGAGGAAGACTCACAAATTCCAAAACAAAATAAGAATCCAACCTTTGCAGAAAAGCAAGCAGTGTTTGTGGACGAGAGATGCCTATGATTAGGAAATTGTTAGATCCTATCCAAGCCTCTCTTACGTAATTTGACATCAGTCAATTTTTATTGTGCACCATCTAAGTTTGTGTCTCTATTTCCTTGAATTTTTTAATGACTTTGAAGATATAAGTTTTGGTGAAATATGCTACTTAGTTTATATACTGATTATCTCTTTCCTTTTGTGGTCTAAGGGAGGAAATCCTACATGAAATGCAAAATGGGCTTACTTTGCATTCCCGAATTACTGTGAATATGTCAAGAAACGTATTACATGGGCATTAAACATGTAATTTTCTATCAACTTGGTGCTATTCAAATTTGGTAGCTTATTTCAAATTTTGGTCACAAAGATATGGATGCCACCTATCCAGGATAAGAGGACTAGCTCACAAAGCAAGTTCATTGGAATATGCAGGCAATAAGACCAATAAAATTTGAAATTCTAGTTAGTTGGTATTATTTTAGTTTGCACTTATCATTTTGAAAAGCAATTTTACCTAATATATTATTGAAAATATAAAGTAGCAATTAAAATTAACAAAAAGTAGTGTCAGTCAAAAGCTAGAGACATATGAATTGCAGTCCTGTGGTAGTCCAGAAAAAGGTTAAGATGCTAATGGTGTTCAATTATTTTATATAGTTTGGCATGGAACCTTCATATAGAAGAATTCAGAACTATTACAAATCTCTCTCTTCTGCAAAATTATGGGTTTATATTCCAAGTCTTTAGATCAACTTATATACATTTCTATTGGCTATCAATATAATCCAACTTATCGTAGGAGGTTTCTCACGTGATCACTGACGGAGTATGGCTTCCATATATATCACCTGAAAATTTGAAATGAAAGATGCAGAAAATTCAGAGTCTTCTTGCCTCCTCCTTTAGGTTCCTAACCTCAAAGCTACATTATTCAAGGGCCCTCAATATCTTGTTTTCCTTCTCTTCGTAACATGTTATTAGAGGAAGATTATTCTTCAAGGAAAGAATAATTTCAACTGCACTAACGCATGCGTCACATGTTCCTCTACTACCACTTTTGAATAATTAATAATTTAATGATCGAATATTCAAACTATAATCTCTATTAAAGTATTGCTGGGAACATACCGAGAAAACTTCTACCATTGAGAGCAATTTTCAAATGATATCTGTCCATCCCTTAAGGCCCATAGTTTCTGAAATGTTTTTCAATATCGGCATCGCATTGATTCTTTATCATATTATCAGAATTAAATATTTTCAATGAGTAGAAAGACGGCAGACACCAAGCCTATGTGTTATGGGAAAGAAAAATTCAATGAAGTAACGAAATCATGAGTAAATTAACATCAAACACTAAGAGCGAATGAATCGTCGCTTGACAATCTAAAGCTGAAACCAGTCGATCATTATTCGATAGTTCTGTATCAAAAAACTCCCAAACCATCAGCTTCTTTGCGAAATTATGAGGCAAAAGAAAATGCACTTCCAGAAGCATCATCTTCTGCTTCATTTTCTACTTTCTTTAGTGATGTAGCAGAGAAAAAGAAAAAAGTACAAATCATGGTTTGTCTCTGCTAGGCATCACCAAACCCTTTTCTACTCAATCTCTTTCTTGACTTCCTTTCATTGTTTAGCTGTATTTGGCGGTGGGGAGAAAGTGGACGGTATCACCTTCCGGCCAAAGGAAAATCTGCCATGGCCGCTCTGAATGGAACACTTTTTCTTTCTAATGTTTATTCTTTACAGCATACGTAAACAAGATATACATATTCTCCACTACGACAAAAGCAAGGGTCCAAACTTTCCTCTTTTTCATGGTCGAGCCCCGAAATTACTGTACCATTCCAAGTGCTTGATACCACGTCCCATGGTGGTAGTGCTCCAAGTTTCTTGATTTCAATTCAGAAAAGCTATCGGGCACCATGCAATTGTAGCCACAATCTCTCTCGCTCTCTTTCTCTTTCTTTCTTTCTTTTTAAGTTGATATTGAAGGCGTTGACTATACTGTGAGTGAGGTAAATCTTGCTGCAAAAGGCAACAAGATAAACAGCGACACTTCGTTTCACCTGTGTTGTTTGCATGGGACCAGTATGGATTGGTTCATATCCTTTTCATTGTTTCAGAAAATTAGAAAACAGTCA